>NW_023458559.1:31604730-31613173 GCF_013731165.1 Rhagoletis pomonella
AACAAAAATTCGGTCTGCTTTGAAAAGTGTGAAATGCCCATGGCATTACATTTTTACCAAATTTGCCAATGCAACAAAGCCTTGGTAGTACATATATCTTTGATTAGTATAACATCTAGCTTTTATGTAGTGAATGAGGTATACTTTTGATCAATAAACTTGTTATTAGCTAACATGCTCTTTACTGGCCAGCTATACAAAAGTTCAATATGCGGAAATTTCACACCAAATGTCTATAATTTCCGTCAAATTGCATATTTAAGGCCAAGCGGCAAGGCCAGCACGTCATGGCTAATTGGACGCCCACACATACATATGTACATAGGTAGGTATGTATATATGTATGCACATACATATAAAGCTTCTATAGAATTTCGTTAGAAAATTTTGGCGTTCAGCAAAGTTCAAGCGCAAAACGCTCCTAGCAATTTCCCCGAAATATAGCCAAGCCTAACGCTTGCCATCGCAGTCTTACTGAAATTCTGCGCCAAAAATTTCAACGATGTAAAGGAAAGAGTGTAAAGCGTATGGCATAAGTTGTGCGGATACTGATTTTTTTCATACACTGGGAATTGTAGTGTCCACGCGTGTCCTACTTTTTCACTTCCTCTCTACTATCTTTTTCCCACAAAATAGGCAATTAACCCTTGCCTTGATTCTTGCATAGCGCCGATACAGTTCCGCACTTTTACAACTGTACCATCAGCACATTTTAAGTTGATTGCCAGTTCTCGTTGTGACTTATGAGTAAAATATTGTATACGTCATACATACACATACAACCAAAATATTTCATTCTGGATCCAGCCATACCCTGCTTTTTGCTCGTTATGAAAATCAATTGTCTGCAATTTATGCAAAACAGATTGAAGTCACGGTCAATTTGGCAATTTTCGTACGCTGCCGATAGCAGCGCAGCAACAAAAAGCAGCTAGTAAAAGCAGGTAAATAATAAAGCAAACATTCAGCAAATATATATTTTTTTCTACGACGTCGAACTTCGTGTAAAAGCCAGTCAGTCAATATACACTAGCGCAAACTTGCATGCATGTAAGACTGTGCAAACCAACTGCTTGCAGTTGAAAACAAAATTGTAGTAATAAAAAACGAAAACTATACTACTACAACGCCAACAACTACTAAAACAATAAACCTGCCATCGTACGTCGACTGCACACTGCCGTGCGAAAATCTCTGTAATTCTTATGTCGCTCATACGTCATGTAGTACCTGAGCATGCAGTGCATGCCCTGCTGGTGCTACCGCAATACATATACATAACTGACACGCCTGCAAGCGGATGCCGAAAATGCCCCAATATTTTACACCTTTCGGCAGTGTAAGAATCTGTGTACAACACACCGACAGTGCAACAACTACAAGCATGGAAGCTAAAAAAAGCGCTATGATTTCGGGATTGGCGGGACTCGCAATATAAAAAATTAAATTAAGTAGATTCTTTATTGAACCTATAAAGAGCAGTTTAGCACAGCTCTCACTCCCCAGAAGGATATGAATCTGCTTAGTATTTCACATTCATAATTAAAAGCTTAAACAGACGGCAGCGTTGATCCGGATTAACCCGCACTTAGTCCGGATCAATTGCAGTCAATTCCCGGGTTGATCCGGATCAACGCTGCCGTCTGTTTATGCTTTAACTCAGATCCCTTACGTAGATGGTAAACTGAATCCTTTGCGATACCATTGCGAACGATAACTGGTAGTTTCAAGCGAGAATCGCTGCGTGCCAAGAACGATGTTTCGCAGGGGGCAGATGTTATTCACGTGGCAACTCGTTTTATTTTTTTTTATGAAAAGATTCTAATTTGAATTTACTGAAATTATAAGAAATAAAACTTATGGATATGAAAAATATAAGCGGTAGATACAGTGACGAAAATATAAATAGGCAAGAGACATTTGATACTTCCTTAACTATTCCCCTTTCGGTTACTTAATGTTTATTATTTTTTTGTGAAAGTGTAGCTCGTTATATGACAAAAAACCATGTAAATCAAACTTTGTACAAAAATTAGCAAAATTTTATAAAGTTTCATCAAAATCTTGAGCTTGTTAATTTGGTTTCTTAGAAATGTCTTGAGTATGCAGTTTTGTTTCCCATTTAATTTTATTAAAACGAAGTGCATATATCGCGCACAATAGCAGCCAATCGACTATTTCCCTAATGGTAGCAGTTGCTAGGCTTGTCACGCAGTGATCTCTGTTACAAATAAGTTTCTGAAAACTAAATAAAATTTAAAATACTTTTTTTCTTTTAAACAATGTAATATAACAATCAAACAGAAGAATTTTAAATACCAAATAAAATTCAAAAAAATATTTTTCTTTGTAATACTATAAAAAATAAACAAGAAAAGAAAACTTAATTAAGGAAAAAATTAAATAAAAAAAAACCAGAATTCAATTCTAAAAATTAAACGAAATAAAAAATAGTTTTCTTTTTAAAAGTAGCTAAATCAAAAATTAAAAACAAATTAATAAAAAAAAAAATTATTAAAAAAAATGTGATCTCTCGAATGCACTGTGGGTAATTTTATCCATTTTTGTGGCCAAAATTAATTATGACCAAACAAGTAGATTATTTCATAATACATCGATTTTTTATTGATTGGCAAACGATTTCCAACATTTTTGCAAAAAAAATCTTAACCCTTGACCACCTATAGGTCGAAAGAAGTCACTTTTTAATTTGTGGTTTCATTGAAAAGTTTGAGTGTGCTTTTTTTCTAGATGTTTATATTAAAGAAAAAAATTTCGCTTAGTTACAAAAACAATTTATACAGTGGCTAGGCAGCGCGAGCAAAATACCTATATCTGTATCTGAAACATACTCAAGTACTTTCTGTCAAAAGATAATTTGGCAAGAGAGCGTTTTTTCGTAAGACTTTCGTTCCAGAATAATCAAAGTCTTTCAAACTACATATCCTTCCACTTCTATTATGTTTCAATTGTCTCGCAAAATACTTGCAACTATCTTAGCCAGATTTGACCAGATTTTAATTCTAGACTAACTTTGAGGGACAAAACTTTTTCATATAGCAGGTTGGCCAAAATATTAAATTAAGTTGAGTTAGGTAAATGAAGTCCATACTAGCTGAGAACAGGCAGTATTAGGCAGTAGAGCAAGGGAAGATAAGGAAACACATACACAATTTATTTAAAATTTTTTTAGTTGACATAAGAAATATTTATCTAAATACACGTAAATGTTGTTTAATATGCCTTGATCGAAATTCTATGACCAGAATCCATTTATTACACATATATTTCGGTATTAGTGAAATCGGGATCGAATATAGGTATGTATCTATGTAGTTGCGCACACATATCTATAGCAGCTGCTATATTTTACAACAAGTGCAACAAAAATACACATTCAAGTACATAACACAAACACTTTTTCGTACTCCTGCAAACTGTCGAATTTCATTTTTATGGCGTGCGGATATTGCAAAAATTCAACTAACCAAGGTTTGCCGGCAAAAATTTTTCCCACGTGTGTATGTATATAGGGATATGATTGTGTGCATATTTTTCGGTAGTCAGTAACTGAAAATACCTTTATATATTTTTATTAGTCACCTGTCTATGATGAGATATCTTCGTGCATATGTAAGTACCTATGCACTTACATACTAAGAGGATAAAGAGATATGTTGTATAAGAGCGTAGATTTAAGCATGTGGCTGGCTGACTAACTTGCTAACAAGTGTGAAAATTTGTAAACTAGTTTGAAAATAGTGTAGGTGGATGCACGTGGATGAAGCACATATGTATGTATGTATGTATGTAGTAAGGATAATAGAAAACTGGGTAATAAAGTGTGAAATTGCGTAAAATAGCATGAAGCCATTAAGAGTGTTACCGGCCGCAATGTTGTTGGGAAAGCATTTATTTGTATGAAGATATAATGCACTCCAGAGTTTGTACAAGTGTATAAATTTGTTATATAAGTAACAATGTCTACTACCACTGCTTAGTCGGAGACACCAGCGGCACAGATTTAACAAGTTTTAAACCATTGTTTCATGAACTTTTTTATTTACATTTTTATTGCTCGTCTTTCTAACAGTTTTTCATCTATAAGCTTTTAAACTTTTGACCATTTAAAAAGCAATTCACTAACTTTTCCATATATGCATATGGTAGGTAATAAAAATCACTTACCATGTACGATCTATAAGAATGCAGGTGAATGCGAAAGTCAGGCGAAATATATGCAGTCCGCATGCGAAACCCTTTGTATGAATATAACAAAGGAAATTCTACTTCAATTAATATACAGTATTTCTTAGGATAGTTTTCCCCTATGTAAGTGCAGTTAAATATGTATAAATGTATTTAGCAAATATTTGAGTTTTGTTTTAGAAATCAGGGAGAGTAGAAATTAAGAGTTCGTATTATCTTTTAGAAATTAAAAATACTTGTTATTTGTAGATACATACGTGAATGTTACGAGTACACTTAACACTTTTATTGAGCTTGAAGTTGATTTTAATGAAACTTTTTTTCGAAAAACAACCTTAATTTATTCTGATATTTCTTCATATCGTACTCTACTAATTTCTCCAATCGTTCGAAAACACTACCATAACAGCTATCCTGACTATATAAAGCAGTTTCTAAGGAAGCAAAGAAAGCATAAGATGAAAATAGCATCAGTGCTGCCCTTTGAGCTGTTTATGTATTTTAGTAGTACATAGTTTCTATAAATTTAAAAAACAGGCCACAGGATCACATCAATGGCATCTTCTCGGTTCCCTTCAACCAAAAGCGAAAGTGATGAAACTCAGGGCAACTTAAAACTTCATCACTTGAAAAGACTTTAACTTGAAACAGTCTCCAAAAACGTATGATTATTTTTTCATATTCACAGTATTATTCAAGTAATATATTTTTAGCTTTTTTTTGAAAAAATATTGACCCGTATGAATATTTTTTAAAATTGCGGAAATTTTACTCGATTTATTCAAATAAACTTGAGTAAAATGTCTGAAATTTTAAGAAAGAGAAATTGCTTAGTTTTTATTCATATCGCCCATTGTTTGCGCTTTAACCAAACTAATAAATAAAACTCAAGGACTCAAGCTATATACAACATTTAGAAAAGTTCTAATAATTTCCGTCTAAATTTCTATTTGCCCGTGGAAATTTTGTATGACCAACAATGTGCACCTAAATATTCCACTTCATTTTTTTAATTTTTTTGCAGCCCGTCTTTTGTGTTTTTTATTTAACAATTGCCATTCATAAAAACTGGAATTGATTTTTTAATTTTTTTTTGCCAACAATCATAGTGCGTAATTACATCCCTGCCCATTTTTTCTTTTTATTTAAAGAATCATTTAAAATATTTAGGTAATCAAGACCTCCTCACGATTCCGGGAAAATTAGTTTTGAATAGAGCACAATATGTTCGCCTTCTATCGATGTGCATACATACATATGTATGAATGTATATAAAAAGTGTGCATTAAAGCGTTCGAAAATTAATGCAATAAAGTTGATTACACTTTTACGATAAATCGGGAACGAAGAGTTTTATTTGTTTTTCAAACGGAAATATATCAAAATGAAAAAGACCTTTTTACCAACCGAAATTTTTTCTACCAATTTTGGTAATAATTTACCAAAGTAGCAACCCTAATTACAATAGTTCCTGCCTTACAAGATAAATCTCTGAGTATACTGCACTGTAGTTGACTCTCGCAAAAAGCAATTCACTTGAAAGAGAGGCTCGTCGAAATGTACATATGTACATTAGGGTGGTTAGGGTGGGTGAAAAAGCAAAGTCGAATTTTTTATGCTCTCGCTCTCTAGGATTGTTCTATACCGAAAAAATATACCCTTATTTTTTATTTTGAAATGAAAAAATATTTAGAGGTCGCTGAAAGCGCTCAAAATTTTCCATGTATTTTATATGGGGGAGAAAACCCACTTTTCGCATTTGAAACTTTGGCGGTTTGAGCGACCTCTAAATATTTTTTGATTTCAAAATAAAAAATAGGGGTATTTTTTCCGATAGAGAACAATTCTAGGGGGTAAAAGCATTACAATTCCGACTTTGCAGTTTTTGGGCCACCCTAATGTACATACATACATATAGTGCTTATCGTATTTATTTATATGGCCTGCGCATATTGACAAGGTTTGACTCTTTATTTTATTTGGTTAAATTGTTTAATATTTATTTCATTATTTTTTAATTTTAATTATTTTTTTATAAAAGCATTGCATATTCTTTAACAAACACCGTTTATATTCAAGTTTTAATGTGTGTGCAACATTTTTTTATGTTAAAAACTTTTTTTCCAGTGCCTTGTAACGCAGTATGCTCGACGATTTTTTTATGGAGAAAATGAGCAATACCTTAAACAAACAAATTTCCAAAAGTCAGCGGCAAGTCTCGGGTACTTCAAACTTGCACTTAGTTATACTAAAATGGAATGGGCTGCATCTCAAAATAATTCTAAGAAATCTAATTAATAAGCACGAAATGTTTACGAAGTTTTTACAGACTTATACGATTTTTGTTATAGAATAAACTATATTTTTATTAAAAAAATAATTGAAAGTAGAATATAAAAACTAAATAGTTAAATGTTGTCAATATGTGAGTGTCGTATAGTAAGTATGATATGCACTATATGTATAAAAGGGGTTTGTAGTCCATCTATTTATTCCATAATTGGGTTTAACTTCCAAAGGAATTCCCCCATTTAGTAGTTAAAAAAATACAGGATTTTGTCACAAAAACATGCTTCGATCTTGAGGTATCAATTCTTTGATATTGGCAACCAATTTTCCAATCTTACTCTTTCCCATATCTTTGCTTCGGCGGCACCTCAAAAATCAACTGCAGTTATAAGACTATTTGCCAATACGCCCAAAGCGAAAATTGGCAATAAATGATTTTTAATGCCACACGGCCAACAAACATTCAGCCGCAAGACTGTCAACAAACGAATCTGCTTGCCAAGGCCAAGAGCTCGCCCAGGGCCCACCAAGGGCAGTGTCTGTTAAATTTGCAAGGATTTGCATGCCAACACTTACTTTGTTTGTGTTTACATTTGTCGGCCATTTAGTATATTTGTCTGCTCTTTTTCTTGTATTTGTGTACATACAATTTTGCAATTCACCATTCCTTGCTGTTTTTTTTTGTAATTATTTTTTTATTTTTTTGAAGCCTTTCAACACCAATCCAGCCGCTGGCCAGACGTCGATGGCGCAATGCCATGGCAAGTACTAGGGATGTTAATTTTTCGATTTTTTTTTATGCCGGGATTTTCGAGATGGCGTTGTCACAATCCCGGGATCCCGGGATTAGTCCCGGGATTTAGATATTTATTACTTTTCAACAACTTGAATCGAAAAAATTGCTTCTATATTGTTCGAAAAGCTCTCCTACCATGAAATAAATAATAAATAAATGGGTTTGAAACCTACTTTTTTATTTAAAGAGGCGTTTCTATTTTTTCTCTCTGACCGTAGGATTTATTTTGAAGGACTTTGTAATTTCTAAAAATTATTAAAAAAACTCAATGCAATTTAGAATAAAACAAGTAAGAAAGTCTAAGTTCGGGCGGAGCCGAACATTAAATACCCGGCGCAAGTATTAAATATGTGTTTTTTCACCTTTCCGAAACCTTCGGCTAGATGGTAAGCCGGGGTGTATCAATTTTGGGTAAATTAGCGTCCTTCAATTTCGAAATATTGAAGTTTCAAGCATTTCTGAAATTTACCGTTATAAGAGAAGCGGCCGTTATTTTAGTCCGATTTCAATAATTTTCAACGTTTTGCTTATATGTGGAAAGCACAATAACCACTCCGAGTTTGGTACAAATTGGTAGAACGGTTACCGATATACTAATATGTGATAATAAGCGGGCGGTGCCACGCCCATTTTCCAAAATTTTACCATAAACGTATTTCTTGGTTAAGAATTGTTGCAAGCATCAATTTTGAATAAATTAGCTTCAATATTTACTGATTTATCGAAGATTTTGTATTTCTCTAAATTACCGTTATATGGGATGTGGGCGTGGTTATTGTCCGATTTCAAAAAGTTTCGGCGATTTTATATGCTGTACCAAGGCCAACAACTGTGCCAAGTTTGGAAGAAATTGGTGCAGCGGTTACCAGGATATATACATGTAACCATAAGTGGGCGTGGCTACGCCCATTTTCCAAAAATTTATAATATTCTTATTTTTCGACTAAAAATTATTGTAAATATCAATTTTGAGTGAATAATCTTCAGTAGTTACTAAAATATCGCAGTTTTCGTATTTCTGAAAATTACCGATATATATAGGAAGTAGGTGTGGTTATTGAGCGATTTTAAAAATTTTCGGCAATTTGGTATGCTGTGCGAAGGCCAACAACTGTGCCAAGTTTGGAAGAAATTGGTGCAGCGGTTACC
>NW_023458559.1:31613273-31618525 GCF_013731165.1 Rhagoletis pomonella
ATTTTAAAAATTTTCGGCCATTTCGTATGTTATACCAAGGTTAACAACTGTGCCAAGTTTGGAAGAAATTGGTGCAGCGGTTACCAAGATATACACATGTAACCATAAGTGGGCGTGGCTACGCCCATTTTCCAAAAATTTATTATATTCTTATTTTTCGTCTAAAACTTATTATAAATATCAATTTTGAGTGAAGTATCTCCATTAGTTTCTAAAATATCGCAGTTTTCGTATTTATGGAAATTACCGTTATATGGGAAGTGGGCGTGGTTAAAGTCCGATTTCGCTCATTTTCAATACCAACCTACCTTGGATTAAGGGAAACTTACATACCAAATTTCGTTGAGATATCTCACTTTTTGCTCGAGTTATCGTGTACACGGACGGACGGACAGACGGACAGACGGACGGACAGACAGACATGGCTTTATCGATTTCTTTTTTCATCCTGATCATTTATGTATACATTTGTCTATATCTATCTCGATTCGTTTTGGCTGTTACAAACAACCGTTATGTGAACAAAATTAATATACCCTTGTGCACAAGTGCGCTCGGGTATAAATATGGGTAACAAATGCAACAGTTAATTTCTTTAAAATTTAAAAAATTTAAATTTTTTGGATTCAGAAGGAAAAATAGGTAATTTTTAAGCTGACAAAGTGTGAAGAACAAGATTCGAGGATGTTATCGAATTTATATAAGCCCTTAAAATATAATTTTTTCAAAAACAAATATCGCGAAATTTCAAGGATAAAGTTTTAAAATTACACTTTCAATATTTACCAGCCCTTATGTACCAGAAACCTGTGATCGGACTTAAAAAAATTCTATCAATTCTTTTATAGATCATATATTTTAAAATTTAACATAATGGAACCACGTTTCCTGTCGAAAAATTTTTTATTGAGAAAATTTACTATTTTGTTTACTTTTAATTGAGAAATTTTTTCGCCGCCGGGAATGCGCTATCTTGTATTATATCATTCTTGTTACCATATATGTAGTGTGTAGTTTTGGACAATTTTTGCTCTTTAAATTAAGAAAATTATGTCGAACGAAAATAAAACTAGGTACTCAAAAACGCGAATATGTGGTAGATGCTCAAAAAAGTGGCAGATCTACCAAAATGTGGTAGAAGTACGATCACTGCCAGAAGCTTGAATCTGTTTAAATTCTACAGGATTTCCTCATTAATTTTATACCCATACTTCTTCTCTAAGCACATTTCTTTGAACTTATTAAATCATTTTTGATTTACTGACGTCCGAGTGAACAACTAAAAACGCAATTTTACTATATTTGGCCCATGGTTTCGCGAATATATTGATATTTGTGTTTAAAATTTACTATCGCGTGGTGTTATATGTGTAATGAGCTAGACATTTATAAAAAATTAAAATATTAATTAAATGAATAAAAAAAAAAGAATTATAGCCAATACTGGTCAAGAAAATGTGTTTCTATTATTGCCATCAGTGCAAATTACAAATCCCGAAATTACTTGCCAAGAATTCCGGGATTTTCGAGACCTTAAAAAGTCCGGGATCCCCGGATTAACATTCCTAGTACGTACTCATAAAGGAGACTGACTGTTGGTGTGTGATGGCTGGATATGCAAACAATGCCATAGTGGACGGATTGCATGTATGTATGTATGTATATGTAGGTGTCTGCCTATGAGTGCTGGCATTGCATGCACTCTTCTGTTGCTTCTACTTACTACTGCTGCTGCCGCCTTCCTTTTGACGTGACGTAATTTTGACAATTTGCCAAGTATTTGCACACAAAAAGTTTCTTAACCAAAGTGACACCCCTCAAATTTTCCATTTTTCCGTCGCTTCAAGCTGACTGAAAAGTTGTCCATGCCTGCGGCAAGACATCAATGGACGACGTAAACGTTTTGCCGTTGTCCATGGCTTGGGAAAGTGTTGAAATTCGAGGCGTAACTACATACACGAATGCAGGCGTGTGGATTAATATTAAATGGTTGAAATTTTTTCTTTCGCTTTATTGGTGAATCAGGCAATAACGAGATTTTTTACTTCAGAGGTTACTTGTGCAATGGCAAGGATATGTGGCTATTGAGATATATTTCAATGGAAAGACAATATCATGAACTTTAAATATTATAGTTAATTTTACCTTGATCTTATTGCGAGGTTAAAGTTGTTAGGATGTAATTCCTGTTATTTTCCTAAGTATGTAGAGGACGTTTTTAGATGATTTCGGGAGTGGGATGCTACTCTCGTCGAAGCCAAGCCTGATATTTAGGGTCCTCCAACAAGTGGGTTCTATTGAACATCTCGACGAAGTGTAATTTAATGACTTGTTGGTAGATAACGGTATTCCCACTTGACATCAGTCAAATAGATACCCTTCCTGGCAAGTTCATCTGCCGTGCCGTTACCTTGTACATACATATGTAAGTCTCCGGTGGCAAATTTAGTGGCTTTTCTCCATTCTATTGACACTATTGACGAGGTTGCACAGCAGTCCAGTGAGCAGATTTAAGATAATAGTCGTTAAACGGAATTGCAACCTCGCAAAGGCCTGGCAGCCATAAACAAAAATTCAGTGACAGGCATTTTCAGTGTATCCCGCTTCTTGCTTTTTAATTTAGTTGTGCAGTGATGTCTACCAAACTGCTTACATCCAATACACAATGTGAGTTTTGAGACCCAATTCCATGCCCATAGCCGTTTTGCAGTCGAAGAAGGTGGTAACGAGGGATTTGAGTTTCCATTGTAAGGACATCCTTGATGGTTTTCCGGATAGACATCTGGTCTGCCTTCTTTTACGAGTCCAAGAATCGAGGAGACCACTTCCCATCGCATATCTGATAATATTAGAATCAGCCGTCTCCGAGCGAATTGTTCCCATATTTAGGAAAAGACGGACAAAGCCCACCAGACCTTAATCCTGCCTTACGGAAGCAATGACTTTGCGATCGCATCTGTTAGGATTTGGTTAAAAGTTCCTCCGATATCTAGAAAAATGCCTAGCGTTAGCTCATTTGAGCCCAAGGCTTTCTCGATACTGATAACAATTTAGTAGACTGCAACTGGACTGGAACTATTTTTATCCGATTAAATGCTTCCGGCATTCTATACAGGATTTGTAGAGGAAAGGAGGAAAAGCTAATTGTGCGAAAATCTGTGGGCTTCAAGCGAAAAGCTTTAGGTATAATTATTTGTACGTTAAATTATGGGTTACTTTTAGGAAACTTATAGCCATTTTCACGCCACTACCGGTTAAAAGGCTTCCCTCACCATATGGGGTCCTGAAATTGGTATCAGTGTGCTCGTTTCTTCAGTACAACCATGACCTTTTTTATAGCTCCCTTAAGATTTCTTAAAAACTCCTTATAAGCGTGCCACAAATCGTCTCGTTTCGCCTTATTAAATAGTCTCCATTTATCATAACACTTTGAATTTGGTTTCTCGTTTTGAACAGCTACGTTGGTTAATGGATAGGGCTTATAAGAGTTATCCGCCCAGAGAATGCGGCATTTCTGTAGTTCTCCAGAAAAAAGAAGGCAGTCCATCGAGACAATACCGGTAGATCCACACGTTTCACGGATTTGTTGGAAACTGAGCATCGGCAAGAAACTAAGCCACTCCTCTCCGCTCGTCAGTCGGTCGATGAGCTGCACTCATCTCTCATGCACACCAAGGACGCGGGCTTTCTCGCAGGAGTGCAATTTTCTATAAAAATTTGGAACTGCTCCCAGAAACATATCTAATTTGGTTTTTGACTTTCTTTTCTAATAGGGCAATTCTGGTTTTTGACTTTCATTACTAACAGGGCAATTCTGGTAATAGTCGTTCAACTCACCCCAGTCTTTCGAAAGGCAAAAGTCTTTCGTAAAATATTGCCAGTTCTGGCAACTATCTTAAAAGCTCTTTTTTGTCTGGCACAAAACCAATTGAAATATCTGCTAACGAGAAGGTCTTAGAGTTAATCTGTAGTCTGCAATAAATTTTCTAAAAATTAAATTAAATAAAAAAGTATATACATTTATTTTTCTAAAAAAAATAAAATCTAAATTTTGAAATGAAGTTTGATTTAAAAAAAAATAATAATTAAAATAAAAATTAAAATACATAAGCTTCTACAAATTTTTCTTTTTAAAACACACAAAATATACAAATTAGAAGAAAATTAAATTAAAAAAAGGAAACCAGAAGATGAAAAAATGAGACGAAAAAAAAACAGAAAATAAAAAAACTAAATAAGTTTATAAGAATTAATTACAAATTCAAAAAAAAACTTTTTAGAACTATAAAAATCAAAAATTAAAGGAAAATAATTTAAAATTAATTAAAAACAGACAAAATTTAAACAAGTTCCTAAAATATAAATGAAATAAAAAAATATATATATTACACTAAAATCTTAACATTAGAAAAAGTTTAAAAGGAAAAATCTAACTTAAAAAATTTAGAGAAAATTAAATTGAAAAAAACGAAAATGAATACAATAAAATACATTCTTAAAAATTAATACAGTTGAAAAAAATAAATCCTTTTAAAATCAAATATCAAAATTAAAAGATTCAAATTTAAAATTAATTAAATTAGAAAAAAAGAAAAAAAGCAGAAAGTAAAATCTAAAAACTAAAAAAGGGCAAAACAGAACATTAAAAAAAATAAAATAAGTTTATAAAGTAAATTAAAAAATGTTTTTTATTTTAAAACAACATATGTATCTACATATTCTAAAAATTAAAACATTACAAAAAAATAAAAAACAGAAAATTAAGGGATCCAAAGAAAATTAAACTAAAACAAGAAAAAAAGAAAACGTAAAAAATAAAATACATTTCTATAAATTAATATTAAGTTAAAAAAAAAATATTTTTCTTTCTAAAAGAATAAAAATTAAAAATTAAAAGAAAATCAATTTAAAACAAATTAAATTAAAATATATAAGTGGCTTCAAATTAAATGAAATTTAAACAAATAATTTTTAAGCAAAAAACTAAACCGACTTCAATTCTCATATAAAAATTCAAGATAATCGTTAATTTCTTCATGATCCATGGATTTAATTTAATATAGTATGGAATTACCTGCGAGGTAACACCTTTCCTTTAAAAAAAAAAATATAGAAATCGGTTAACGTGGTCCAAAGTTATGCGGTAACATACATAAAAAAAAATATCCCGACGAATTGAAAACCTTTTTATGAAGTCGGTTAAAAATTTGTTTTTTGTTATTTTTTTGGCCTTTATAACAATTATATTCAAC
>NW_023458559.1:31618925-31749187 GCF_013731165.1 Rhagoletis pomonella
ATTTTCATTTAAAACGGCCTCGAGCTCAATATAAATTGTTGAATATAGTCGGTTAAAAATATTAATTTCTTTTTGAAACAATAAAATCTAAAAGTTAAAACGAAATTAAATTATAAATGAAACAACAGCAAATGATAAAAATAAAATAAGTATCTAAATATCAAATGAAATAAAAAAAAAAATTGTTTTTCTTTTTACAACAACGGTATCTAAAAATAAAAGAAAATCTAATTAAAAAAAACCCCAAAAAAAAAATAAATATTCCGCTTCCTAGGGATTCGAAACTTGGTCCCCTCGAATAGCTCCATCTGAAAAAATCCCAGGTGCTTTCTGCCAAGCTTTTCACTTTCAAAATTGAGCTTTGTTTGTAAGACTTTCGTAACAGAATAAGCAAAATCTTTCAAACTAACTTTGCCTACTGTCTTTCAATTGTGTTTAGGCGCGTCTGCTAACACCAGGCGCCTAAATACGTGCTATGTACTGCTGCATGCGCAAAAATTTCCTTTATGCAATTTAGGAAATTTTTGCACATGCACTTCTCAACTGCCATGTAATTGAACTTTCTTAAGTTCTAATTAGATGGCACTTCAAAGTATGCTCGGCCTAGTCTGATGCATCCTCCGGACACTGCTTCCGGAGTCTTCTGCGGACTCTGCATGGCTTACAACCATGCGGAGGTGGTAATAGTTGATTACCATTGGCCACAGTGCCTACCCACTACTTTTTGGTCCAATAAATATTTTTTTATATACATACATGCAGACATACTGGTCTCCCCTCTCACTGAGTTATTCATGGTCCTTCGAGCCGGATATGAACCAGCGACCTATGGACCTTCTTTTTGGAAGATCAAAGCGGAAGCATCGCAGCTACCAGGCCTCTTCACCACAGGTAATCTCATTGTCACGAAAAGCAAATATTCTTAGTTGAAATAATTTGACGCCAATAAATATTAAAAAAATACTAATACAATTGCGTTTTATATCTTTTCTTTTATCATCAATAAAACCACGGATGCGCTCATTCGAATTCCCTGCGGCGCAACTGGGTTTCTTCATGGTCCTTCGAGCCGGATATTTGCGGCTATGTCACATTCACTAGACGACCAAATCGTCTAGGGGGGCCGGTATGTTTAGGCGCGTCTGCTAACACCAGGCGCCTAAATACGTGCTATGTACTGCTGCATGCAATGCAAATGGCAAGAAACGTGCATCTAAGCCAGTAATGACCTGTAACTGAGTCTAATAATTGGGATGTGAAATTCTAAAAAAATCGAGCTGTTGGCAAAGAAAGTTCTAAGATTTCTCAGAGCCTTGATTACAAGGTTTTTATAGCGCTGAAATTCGCTCGGATCTGGTGTTTAGGAAAATTATGAAGAAGTAGAATTCAATGTACCTATAGTATTCCTTTATATCACGCATTTATTTTCAACACTTTGTTATATATCAGTTTCAGTATTTTTCGCCTTTTAAAACGAGTTACTGCAATACAACGGCAAAACAAATGCCGCGAGCAAATATTTCAGCGCAAAATTTAGGCTGTCGAGAAAATGCAAATCAATGCATTCACATGCACTTATCTATTTGTACACAAGGGCTCACGTAATCCCTCACCGCTTTTGGCGCTATCAAAGCCAAGAATTCCACAAAGCTTTGTGCTGTTTGACGTCAGTGAAATGATCGTGATAACATGTTCGACGGCATTGGAACATGTTAAGGCATATTTTAGGCGTGCAGAGTGCAGTCGATGATATTGGAAAAAGACGGCTAGTGGAGATGTGTTGTAAGGTCCTATGTAACCAATACCAGCAGAAAGGCTTTGAAACAACTTTAGGTGTATGTGCATCGTTGTTATTTTTGCACTTCGCACGTACAACTGATTGCCACCACAACGATTTTCACTGCTTCTCGCATACGCGCTGTATGAAATTTTAATGTGCCAATAGGGCACAATAATTATGGCGAAGTGCATAAATTATTGTTGCATACTTAGCGACGCAAAAGCCACAGACAAATAATAATACTACTTAAATGTAAATTGTATGAACATACGTACGTAAGTTTTCATGTACGATGAACATTTATAAGTCTCTATAATGATATATTTATTACCAAAGTGTCAAAGACACGCAAGCTTGCACATACAAGTATACGTATACAGCAGGGATGTTACGAATATTTGCATTCGCATTCGTTATGCGAGTCCACTCTAAGGGCCGGCTGTGCAAAGTTTGCTTATCACTACCTCCCAGTTAAACATCATTATCGACGATTTCGACATCATGCATATAACATGTGATCGATAAAGCAGTCGTTGTAATTAACCGGAGTTTCTACCTCCGATTTGTGTTAACTAGACAATGAACAACCGGGCCTAAGTCTGCCTAACCAAGGTGTGGACAATAACCGGCTTTTAGCTTCAGGCGCTATACGGTTAAATAGTATATCAAGCAACAATAATGGGCCTTCAACAAGTACTGTTAAAAGTCTTATATGCCACCTAGAAATAATTTTAGATTCCTCCAGCGAAAGCGAAGGCTCGGATCTAAAATCTGGAGACATTAAAAAATGTGAAATTAAAGCTCAATTGAAGGCCTATCTTAGAGAAAAACGAGCTCATCTCGGTGAAAGTCCTCTCGATTAGAGGGAAAACTAAACTAAAATACTACCAATTGAATGACTTGGGCCGCAAATATTTGAACGCTCCACCCGCCAGCTTTCCAAGTGCAGGGCTGCCACCTTCGCTCAAACCATGCCATTTTTGTTCCTATTTTACTTCAGATGGCACTTAATTTTTCAATTCTGCACAAAGTGCCAAAATGGCGCTTTTGTAACAAAAATAATATTTCAACACATTTTTGTGAAATCCTTTGCGTATAGGTACATCTTTTTTTCAACTAAAATTTTCTAATTTATAAAGGCTATTCAACTGGTTTATCTTATTTTATCATTACACTTTTGTTTTGAAAATGTAGTTCTTATTTTATTGCTAAATGAGAATGATTAAAAAGAATGGCACTTTCATTTTTTCTATTTGGCACATTTTGGTACTTTTTCATCCTCAATATGGCAGCTCATAGCTAAGGATAGTTGGCAGCCCTGTCCAAGTGAGCAATTGTTCAGTGCAACCGGCCTTATATACGAACCTCTCAGAAATCGTCTCATGGGAGAAAAAACAGCAAAATTTTTTTTTTTTTTTTTAATATAATATGCCTCTTTTGAACTTTGACTACTAGATTAAAACACTGTATACGGTAAGCACTCGTTCAATGTTCTTATAATTTAAAATTTTAAGTAATAAAAAAGATTATTAAGTTGATTATAGCTTTTTTAACGTTATTCCTAACATTCGCATTCGCACTTTCGCATTCCGAAAATTCGCATTCGCGAATGTAAAAAATATGACATTCGAAACATCCCTAGTATACAGATATACAATACGAAATAATCCTACCCTGCAGCTCACAAAACTAGCAAACTGTATGCCTGTATTAGGGCATTCTGGATTCCGGGATCCCGAACACTTTCCCATGGCCCGAAATCCCGGGATTACAGCTCAGGTATCGCGAGAGTTTTACTGAGTCATTTACGGAATAGCTAGTAAGAGATGTTGAAAACGAAAAAATTAATTCATTTAACATGAAAAACGAGATATACAGAACACCAAAATTTTGACTCAAAGTGAACTTGAGCCATTTGCACTTGGAAGTGAATTTCAGAACCTGCCTGAATAACTATACTTGTTCAAACATTTTGTGCAAAAACTGTGTAATAACGAAAAATCTGGTAGCAATTGAAAACACAACAAGATTTTACAGTGTGGAAAGGTTGTTCCTCATATTATTTTGTTGGCGTCTTGTGGAAAATGAATTTCTGAAGATGTTAGTAAGGGGTTTTTACAATTAATATCTATAGATATTTAAGAATACTATACAAATATTTAGACATTAAATTACGGACTCTTTCACTAATGGTGATTTCGTTTCTACCAAAAAATGTCGCCTTTTGATTGCCCTTTTCTCTTTTCTTGTTCGATTCTAAATTAAAGGCAAAGGGTGAAAAAATTCTGTGTTCGTTTCTTAAAATGTCACACTCTTGTAACGCAAATAAGGCACCTTTTCTGCCCTTTGAAGCTTTGTCAGAGGAGATGGTTGCCCTGAAAATCAGATGGTTGCTTAAAACGATAATATGATGAAATTTGTGATCTGGACAAGGACAAGAAGGCAAAACATGCATTTTCAAAGGGTTGAGTGTAACATCAAACACATTTTTCACCGTGCAAGGGCAACATTTTTTGGTAGAAACGAAATGACCATAAGGTGCATTATGCTACCTGTAAGACCAAAGCCGATGACAATGAATCTGTGTGGTTTAATAAAGGCGAACCTACTTTTAAATGCAAAAGTTGTGATAAAGTCGAAATCCCGAAAAATCTCAAAATTCCAGGATTAGAATTTTTGCATCCCGAAATCACGCGATTGTTAAAATGCTTCTGAATTGAATGGCCTAGTCTGTATGTATGCATGTAATATTTGTATTGCTGGGCGCTACCGCAAAATGGTCTTAACTGTATTTTAAATGGCTTTAATGGCATTACTTTGCCTACCTGCCAGGCTGTCTGCCTTGCGTGTCATTTCCTCGCTCACCATACTCTCTCTTTTGCTCGCTAGCGTACTGCTTTCACTACTATTCATTTACATTTGCATGCACATACATACATATGTATCTGTCTACTATTTGCCACTTCAACACGCAATTATCGCACGCGGTGTAATCGCCTTTTTATGCGTTGTGGCGCCTTTAAATATGTAACGTCAACGCGCTTAAAGTGCCAGCGGCTTTTTAAAGTTCGTGGAAAAAGTGCAGCTAAAAGCCATTGAAGATTGAAGCGATGCAAGCAGCTTAAAATGCGCAACTACTATTTGTATGTACCATTGCATATCTACATAGTTATGTAGGTATGTATGTATAGTATATCAAATAGTATACGCTGCCGTTTAGCTTTTATGTGAGCTCACTATGTTAATTCGTCCCTAAGCGGATTGAAATTAATGACTACGCGTACGCTTGCATTTAAGTTTAATGTACTACTCAGTCAGTCAACCGTGTCGTGGCTTTAATGTGCATTAATACATATATGCATGTTGGGGAGGTAACAGTGCGTGTCTTTACACACACGTATTTATGTATGTATGTATGTGCATTACCCGCACCACCTTACAGGCGAAATAAAATTCGCCGTACACCTTCGAATTTTAGAAATTTTTTCAAGGCAATTTTGAAAAAAAAATTGTTTGTCGAAACCTAGAGGTCGCCCTTTTACATGCATTTTTCGGTCAAACCTACATTCCGCAATATTTTTTTAAATAGTTTTAATTTTTTTTTTTCTGATACGGTCTAAGCTACACATCGCAAACCGTCTTCAAAAGAGACACAACTCAAAATTACACGTACGTCAGAAAATGCAAAAAACTATTTCCTAGCACATGCTACTCATATGAGCAAGGAACATTTTACCTTAGGTTTTTTCAACAAAATACAACAATAATTTGCTCCAGCTTTTTCTGAAAGGTAAATAAAAGCTCTGTGTACATTTTTATAGCATAATAAAAAGGCAAAATTTTGAGTTGTGTCACTTTTGAAGATCGTGTGCGATATGTACCATATACATACATATGAATGTATATATGTATGTACATAAGAGTGGTCAAAAAGTTTAAAGAGTTAAGTTCTCACACTCTAGGATTTTTATAAATAGAAAAAAAGAATACCCATATTTTTTTTGTGTTAAAAAAAAAATTATATTTAGCACCGCGCATAAAGTTTTCCATGTATTTTATATGGGAAAAAACACTTTTTCTTAGAAATGGTATAGAATTCTTTTTCAATCGGAAAACTTTGTTTCTCTTTAGGAACATGCAATAAATATACCCAATTGTTTATATTACCATATTTTAGTACTAACGATTTTTTATGGGTTCTCCGATTGCATTTTTTTGGGGGTTTTTAGGGTACCTATCAAAAAAAGTTAATATTAAAAAATATCGATTTTCAAGAATTATTTACTGTTTCTACGAAAAAGTGTTTTTCGCCCTATAAAATACATGGAACATTTTGTGGGCTTTAAGGCAGTTCTAAATATCATTTTTCTTACAAAAAAAATACAGGTATTCTTTTTTTCCAATTAGAAAAATCTTAGAGGGTGTGAGAGCTTAATATTTTAAATCACCCTAATGTACATACACATATATATATTGAAACAGATGCCGTCAGTCATGAAAATTATTTCGTTGTTAATGTGCAAATTTAAACGTTTCAACAGCGTTTTTAATGTGTCATAAATTGTCGTAAGTAAATTTGCATACACTTATTGTGGCATTGATTTGAGCTTTTACGAGATCATTTGTTAACTCTAAGTGGCAGGAAAAATTAGATGAAGACATCAACAAGTTTTGTGTTTGGCTGCCATATAAGTTTGGCTATCAGTGTTGCCAGAACTTTTTGGGCCGACCGGCTAGATTGGCAAAAAAAACGCGGCTAAAAACGGCTAAAATGTTTTAGTGAAAATTCACATGCTTTATTTAAATAAATCGCAAGAAACGAAAGACTAGTTAACACCATTAATTTATATCGAGTGTATATTCCTCATCAGTGTGTATTCCATCATCAAATGAATCACTATTGTATGAATGAATTGATTAATTTTAAGAGATCGTCATCTACAGTAAAATTATGGCAGCATTTTTCTTCACGTTTTAAACCGTATCTTATATATAAAAGATGGTTTAACGTTTTAACGCACATTGGATTTCTTTGCTTAGTTTTTATTATGTATATCCATTGAACTAAATATTCGCTCTACTTCTGCATTACTTATAGGCAAAACAAGAAAACTAAAATCTAGGTTGGAAAGGTCAGCAAAAGGGTTTTCTCTTAGGGCATTTCGAAATTGATAAACTTCGGCCCAAAATTTTACAGTTCAGTCTAAATTACTCCAGGTATGTAACGTTAACCGTTGCCATTGCATCTCTACGGATGTTATTTCGTCGGCATTATATTTGTGTTTTTGTTGCTGTAGTTGAACAAATACTTTTGGTTTAATTACTCTTAATGCATTTCCAACCGAAAAAAGTCAATTTTTTTTGGTGTGGCAATATTTGTAGGGAGCCGTTGGCGTAATTCCTTTATTAAAGTGATAATAAAATAGCGACCATTTTCTCGAATTATTTTCTCGGCTTCGTGGTCAAAAGCGTTTGTGCTTACTTTTGTATTTAAATACTCTTCAAAACTTCGATAAAACTGAGGAAATGGAGCAAGGTATGGTTCCAACGGGGAGCATATAGGATCAAATGTGTCCGCGCTAATAACCACTAGGGAGCATAGATGCGAAAGTAAAACATTGAGTTCATTAAAAATCTTCATTGGGTCTGCATTATTGCTTTCGAACAACTTGTTTACTTTTTGCACCTGAAAATTAGGCAAATAGTAAAATCGGCTAAAAACGGCTAACTTTTTTTTACAAACCGGCTAACAAATCGGCTGCCGGCTAGATCGAATTTTCTCCGGCTAGTTGCTATCAAAACCGGCTAAATCTAGCGGCTAAAATGGCAACGCTGTTGGCTATACGACAGCCTGACGGGATGCACCAGCTATGAAACGATTTCCGAAAATTGTGGAGAAAAGTTTGTCTATATGTAGGTCCGATTTGGTTGAGTTACGGTACTCGATTGAGGCCAATGTGGAACCCTACCTGACTAACTCATTAGCAATCTTATTTCCGGGAATGTTGCGGCTACCAGAGACCCAAACAAAATCTAATTCGAAGTAACTACTAACCACGTCCCGTAATGGTTTTCACTTAAATTTAAAAAAAAATATATATATGATTCATTTTTAGTTAAATTTTTTGCTCAGAGAGCAAAAATAGCTTTACGTGTTTCCTTTAAGGGTCGAAAGTGAAGAAAACCCTGAAATAAATATCAATAAAAGTAAATACGAAAACAAATACGGAAACGAGGATAAAGGTGGATTCGAAGGTAACTACGAAAACGAATATGAAAGCGAATATGGTGACGAAGACGTATCATACGAAGACGGAGACGAGCACGAAGATGATTACGAAGATGAAAACGAAAAAGAATACGAAGACGAAGGAAAAACCGAAACCAATTCGAATTTAACCCCAAACACTAACACGAAGACGAATTTGAGCACGAATGCAAATGCAAATACGAACTCCAACAGGAATTCGAAGTGATTAACATTAGCATTACCTTTACCATTGCCATTACTTTTATAATTACCAAACTCATTACCATTACCAATACCTTTAATATTCAAAATACCTTTGTCATCAACATTACCATTGTCATTACCATTACCCTTCCCATTACCATTGCCATAACAATTTCCATTACCATTACCATTGCCACCATCAGTACAATTACCTTTACCATTAACATTACCCTTACCTTTACATTTGGAGCGTGTGCGTACATTTTCATGACAGAAAATAGCGAAAACTTATTTTCTTATTTCTAAGCAAAAAAAATTAAACCCAGGAGATAACTTTAATTTTTCCAGGAAAAAATAAAACTAAAAAAATAATTATTAAACTTGATTGTTTTTATAATAACACTTTAAAAATAGGAATCAGTGCCGCTGAGGGTATCCCAAGTAACTCATATCAACAGACTTATGAACTGCTCAGTCAGTTGTGACTATGTTGTTAAGTACGCCAGAGCCATAGTGGTCGTCTGCCGGTTTGATCGCCTTAGCTGTGCCGTGACCGACTACAGCGATAGGAAACACGTCTGCCTGGAAACCAAACGCAAAGCCAAGCAAAGGGTTTAATCTTCTTAACCTCCAGGAAATATTAAATTCCCGGTCCCAATATTTGCGGAAGAAGGAGCTGGTGGGTCTGGTAAATCTATTTCAGATTGTCTATAGTCTGTGCACTGTCATAGCTTGGAAGGTAATTGAGGAATCATACCACTTTGACCGGTCGTTCCTTTCGCGAATAGAGAGCTTCGAATGCTGCGCAACCTCTGAGCTACTAGGCCCTTACGTCGGGTCTCCGATCACCAAAGTGCGGATGAAAACTAAAAAAAATGCTACCTCAATACCTTAGAAACATGAGTTCAGCGCTTCTCCTAAGAAACCAACAGTCTCCAACTCAGCTAGAGCTACGACACGGCTCCACAATATTCATACCAAGGTAGTGCCCCTATAAAATACCTGCAGCGCAAACACTTAGGGTCCTGTGCCCTTTAGTAAGCCACACAGGGCCTGCAGGAACACCAAAGACTGCACAGCTCAGGCGAGGTTCTTAGTCAATAGTGAACGCCTACGGTTTCGACGTGATGGTCCGAAACCGTTTCCTTGTTTTTCGCACTAAGAAGCTGAAAAGTAAAATTTTTATTTTCCATCGTAATTTTTCGATCCGCGTTGAAATTTTCAATCACTCGAATTTTAAATGCATACTTTTTATTTACCATATGGAAATTTCGAGTGCTTTTAAGTGCTCACACTTGATCGCGCTGCCACATTCGACCGCATTTCAATGGTCACATAAAAATCTAACGTGCCCACATGCCTTTTCCATACAAGTGATTGCAAATGCGCACAATAAAAGCCATCTGGGTCGTAGACTACATAATTATCAACCATAAAATTTAATATTATTAAACACCAACAACAACAGCAGTGTTATACATGTATAATTGCAACTAATGGTGGCGGATGTGAATGAAGCTAGGACCTCTGAACGAATGAATACTCATAGTACGTGCATATACATATGTATGTACATTAGACTGCATTACTAAGAAAAGTTGCGGTTTTTCCGCCGGGATTACAAAATTTATTGTATTTTAAGACGTCCACCAAAATATTTCGGAAAAAATTAAGATTTACGTGAGCTGGATCGATTTGAAAATACCTCTAAAAATTTAGTTTTTTATTAATAAAAATAGTTTCTTAAAGAACTTTTTGAATAAGCCCCCTCAGATGACAAAACAGATTAAGCTTAAAAAATCTGCATAAAAATATTTAAAAATCTTTTCAACGGAATCGTAATGATGTGATTTATGATGCTGTTTTTTACTTTTTTCAAAGATTTATTTACGAAAAACATGAATAACTTGGCCAAACCTGTGCTGATTTAGACTTATTGGACCTCAGTAGAAAGGTATTTTCCCACTTTCATTGGTGTCTCAATTTTTTCAAATACCAACACATCTTTATTCGACTTTGAATGACGTTCGTTCATCCTACCTTTCTCTTTTATCCTTTGAATGAGTTTATCAGCAAAGAAATAAAAAGGGTGAGAAAATACCTTTCCAATAATACCTCACAAATCTAAATCGGAAGAGCTTAGGTTTAGTTATTCAAGTTTTTCTTATACCAATCTTTGACAAAAGTTAAAAAACAGCATCAAAAATCTTATTATTACGATTTCGTTAAAAAAAAAATCTTATTTTAAAAAAAAATTTTTATGCAAATTTTTATACCCGAGCGCACTTGTGCACAAGGGTATATTAATTTTGTTCACATAACGGTTGTTTGTAACAGCCAAAACGAATCGAGATAGATATAGACAAATGTATACATAAATGATCAGGATGAAAAAAGAAATCGATTAAGCCATGTCTGTCTGTCCGTCCGTCTGTCCGTCTGTCCGTCTGTCCGTCTGTCCGTCTGTCCGTCTGTCCGTGTACACGATAACTCGAGCAAAAATTGAGATATCTCAACGAAATTTGGTATGTAGGTTTCCCTTAATCCAAGGTAGGTTGGTATTGAAAATGGGCGAAATCGGACTTTAACCACGCCCACTTCCCATATAACGGTAATTTCCAGAAATACGAAAACTGCGATATTTTAGTAACTACTGAAGATAATTCACTCAAAATTGACATTTACAATAATTTTTAGACGAAAAATAAGAATATTATAAATTTTTGGAAAATGGGCGTAGCCACGCCCACTTATGGTTACATGTGTATATCTTGGTAACCGCAGCACCAATTTCTTCCAAACTTGGCACAGTTGTTGGCCTTCGCATAACATACCAAATGGCCGAAAATTTTTAAAATCGCTCAATAACCACGCCTACTTCCCATATAACGGTAATTTTCAGAAATACGAAAACTGCAATATTTTAGTAACTACTGGAGATTATTCACTCAAAATTGATATTTATAATAAGTTTTAGACGAAAAATAAGAATATTATAAATTTTTGGAAAATGGGCGTAGCCACGCCCACTTATGGTTACATGTGTATATCTTGGTAACCGCTACACCAATTTCTTCCAAACTTGGCACAGTTGTTGGCCTTGGTACATCATAAAAAACCGCCGAAACTTTTTAAAATCGGACAATAACCACGCCCACATACCATATAACGGTAATTTAGAGAAATACAAAATCTTCGATAAATCATTAAATATTGAAGCTAATTTTTTCAAAATTGATGCTTGCAACAATTCTTTACCAAGAAATACGTTTATGGTAAAATTTTGGAAAATGGGAGTGGCACCGCCCACTTATGATCACATATAAGTATACCGGTAACCGTTCTACCAATTTGTACCAAACTCGGTATGGTTATTGTACTTGCCACGTGTAAGCAAAACGTTGAAAATTATTGAAATCGGACTAATATAACGGCCGATTCTCATATAACGGTAAATTTAAGAAATGCTTGAAACTTCAATATTTCGAAATTGAAGGACGCTAATTTACTCAAAATTGTTACAACTCGGCTTACCATCTAGCGGAAGGTTTCGGAAGGGTGAAAAAACATATATTTAATACTTGCGCCGGGTATTTAATGTTCGGCTCCGCCCGAACTTAGCCTTTCTTACTTGTTTTAGCTTAAACCGTTTCATTTGAGGGGATTTTTTCAAAGCACATCTTTATGAAACTATTATTATTATTCATAAATTACTTAATTTTTGGAGGTTTTTTCAAATCGGTCCAGCTGACGTAAATCTTAATATTTTTCCGAAATATTTTGGTGGACGTCTTAAAATATAATCGATTTTATAATTCCAATGGAAAAACCGTACCGATTTTTTTTTTCTACGGGGAGTGATCCAATCTAATGTACATACGTGGCATTAATTGGAACTCGAAAGCACAACCCGAACCCGCAGACGCCTAAAATTACTGCAGAAAAATTTAATTTCCTAGAAGTGGAACCACGAAATGGCACTCAATTATTAATTGTACCAAAAAACATGCATGCCACATATTGCATGGATATCAAATGCGATGAATACCCTTTATAGAAATGTAAAAATTTGTAATTGTAACGCAGAGTAAGCCCTTGATATTAACTGTTCTAGCGGTAACTCATATTTTTGCCTTTTTTGATGCCTTAATAACAAACAGCGTTGACTCTAATTCGCTATGACTCCAACACTACTATTGTTCCACATGGCCTAATTACCGTTGAATGTTTCATGACCTAGCACGTGATTTCTGACTACTCTACTAGATTGAAACAAAACAATTCACGGCAGCGAAAACTGTGACGAAATTATATTTTGTCGCGCTCCAAATTATTATTTCGATTGTTATGTATATGCCATTATTTTTGACACCATTACTCTCAACTTTTCTTCTTTTTAGTGTCGTGTTCTGTTGAATTTGCGCACATCACAGCCATTCGAAGAGGTTCTAGAGGATTTGGGTCAAGTTTTGAAAATAAATGGTGCTAAGAAAATGTATACAGGCACGGGACAAGAGGTGAGTTAAATAGGTCAATGTGGCACTTATAATTATATGAACGCAGCCATTGGCCTTAACCCATCGAACCATAAGAAGTTGATATGTTACGCCGACAGCATTCTCAAATTTTGTCTTTCTATATCTTCCATTTTTACTTGCACTTAATTTACCTTCTATCCGCGCTCTTGCTTACACAAATCATTTTGTCATTCATCATATTCCTCACAGGTACGCAGTTTTTCACAATTACGCAATGAATTTGCGGACGTTGACACATTTTATCTTGCAACTGGTACTGCCTTAATTGCCGGTTCGCCTATAAGGCGTTCACGTTCACGCCCCTCAGTTGTTGCAGCAGCACCAATTTTACCCACAGAAGAACTGCCTAAGGTTCCTTTGCGTGGCGCACGTCCACGCAGTAAAAGTCGTCCACGCATTCTCTATGCGCCTGAGAGTGAAATTTTACGTGCGAACGGTGAATATAGCATGTTGGATATTATGAAAGAGGAGCCCACCAAAGTGACCATACGTGGACTACGGCGTACTTTCTATCCGCCCTTACATCATGCACCTGCGGATAATACACCTCCAGATAAAAAATTGCAACTGCAGTGGGTGTAAGTAGTTAATGCATTCCTTTATTAAAAAGCTCGTTATAAGTCTTCCTTAATTGTTTTACCCACAGTCACGGCTATCGCGGCATTGATGCACGCCGCAATCTCTGGGTTTTACCATCAGGTGAGCTGTTGTATTATGTAGCGGCTGTTGCGGTGCTGTTGGATCGTGAAGAAGATGCACAACGACACTATATAGGGCACACCGAAGACATTATGTGGTTAGTAAGACTCAGGAACAATGTACTATTTATCTTAAAAATTCTTACTTTTCCGGCAGCATGGACGTGCATCCTTCACGCGAGCTAGTTGCTTCGGGGCAGAAAGCTGGACGTGATCGTAAATCACAAGCGCATGTACGCATTTGGAGTACGGAATCACTACAGACGCTCTATGTGTTCGGCATGGGTGAGCTGGATAGTGGCGTTACGGCGGTAGCTTTTTCACAATTGGTAAGCAATTCATTATTATTATTGTTTTTTTTTTTTTCTTTTTATTTCTTTCATTTAAACGCTGTGTTATTCTTCAATACAATTCTAGAACGGTGGCAGCTACATTTTAGCAGTGGATAGCGGACGTGAAAGCATACTTTCTGTCTGGCAATGGCAATGGGGTCATCTGCTTGGAAAAGTTGCTGTAAGTAATTGTGCGTATTAAATGCACCTATACACAACTTAATGCACTTATCAATTCTAGACGTTACAAGAAGGCCTCTCCGGTGCCGCTTTTCATCCGCTGGACGATAATCTCATCATTACTCATGGGCGTGGCCACCTGGCTTTCTGGCATCGCCGCAAAGATGGATTTTTCGAACGCACCGATATTGTTAAGCAACCGTCTCGTTCGCATGTGACCAGCGTGCAATTTGAACCAGACGGCGATGTCATCACTGCCGATTCCGATGGCTTCATCACTATTTATTCCGTCGATTCGGATGGTGCATATTTCGTGCGCACAGAATTCGAGGCGCACAACAAAGGCATTGGTTGTTTGATTATGCTAGGCGAAGGTACATTGTTGTCTGGTGGAGAGAAGGATCGTAAAATTGCTGCCTGGGATTCATTACAAAATTACAAGAAAATTGCTGAAACAAAAGTAAGGGTACTTGTTGTTTACCTTAGTATTTCTTTCTATTAATGTCTTTGATGTACAGCTTCCAGAGGCCGCTGGCGGCGTACGCACCATTTATCCACAGCGTCCCGGACGCAATGATGGCAATATTTATGTGGGCACTACACGTAACAACATTTTAGAGGGTTCACTACAGCGTCGTTTCACACAAGTTGTTTTTGGTCACGGTCGTCAATTATGGGGTTTGGCTGCTCATCCCGAAGATGAGGTGTTTGCCACTGCCGGTCATGACAAACATATAGCGCTATGGCGCAAGAACAAGTTGATTTGGACTATACAAACTGGTTATGAATGCGTTTCATTAGCTTTTCATCCATTTGGCACTGCCCTGGCTGCTGGCAGCACTGAGGGTCACTTGCTTGTCATCAATTGTGAAAACGGTTCGGTTATGTTGACGTTGCGTGTCTGCGGTTCACCGCTGAACTGTGTGGCCTACAATCAAGGTTAGTGTAAACCGTTATATATATGTAGAAAGGAGATTTTAAACTGAAACATCTATATATACGCCTCTATTTAGTTGGCGACATGATAGCCATGGGCTCTCAAAACGGCAGCATCTACTTGTTTCGCGTGTCGCGCGATGGTTTCTCTTACAAAAAGGTGAACAAAATACGTGGCTCACAGCCACTGACACATCTGGACTGGAGCATGGATGGCAATTTCGTGCAAACTGTTACCATAGACTTTGATCTGCTCTTCTGGGATGCTAAATCACTATCGCCCGAGCGTAGCCCCATCGCCATGAAAGATGTCAAATGGTTGACTAGCAACTGCACGGTTGGCTTTCTGGTTGCAGGCATGTGGAGTAATCGTTATTACAACAATAATAACACAATTATTGCCACCTGCAGCCGTTCATCAGCCCAAGATATGCTGGTATCCGGCGACGCCGATGGCTACTTGCGTGTTTTCAGGCAAGTAACCCAGCATTACATATTAAAAAATTAACTAATTTTTTAACACTTATATAACTGAATTCTTAACCTTTCTCATAACTCCACAGATATCCCTGCATCAGTCCACGCGCCGAATTTCATGAAGCGAAAGTCTATTCCGGCATGTTGGCATGTGCGCGTTTTCTCTATGGCGATCATACTGTGGTGACAGTGGGCGGCACAGATGCCTCGCTGATGGTGTGGGATTTGGTTGAGGAATAGCTGCAATGGCCACCGTGGCGTACTACTGTCCAACAGTATGATGAAGCACGCGGCTACACCGACTATTGGACACGCCGGCGATCGTCGAATAAGTCATCGACAATATTGGACAGCGACTCTATTGAATATCAGTAAATTGTTGTTTTTGATATCGGCGGCTTTCGCTGAGCAAATCTGTGCATCACAAAGAGAATTATAGATTGATGCTCGCCTGACGCCGCAATTGTTGCTGTCATTTACATTAATTCGCCCTTCCTGGTGTTGGTGTTTGAACGAAGTGCCTTTTTTGCTGTGGACGCAGCTCCTTCCGTCTTTACACGAAAATTTTGCATATCAACTAAATTAAATACTTTTGTTAGAAGTTTATTGAAAATTGTAAACGAAATTAACATATTACCGAAATATGAAAGATATCTAGCACATAAAATTGCTAATTAGGTTAAAAGGATTGTGAAACATAGAATGCCTCGGAAATATTTGACGTATTGCCGCTTCCGTTAAGTTAAAGCGCCATCTGTTTGTGAAATACTTGGCTGTACTGTTGATGATATGGAACTCGTTAGTGATGTAAAAAATAATGCAAAGCTGCTGTTGTCAAAGTGAGCAAAATTTTATTGCATCAATATGGGAACCTAGTGTTTAATATTTACATTTCTATAAAATTAAATAGATTTCAAATTTGGGGATTCCTTTAAACGCGCAAAGTGGAAAGCTCGTAAACCTCGGATTTTCTTTAAGGCTGTTTAACAGTTCGAGCATAGTTCCTTTGTCAAATACTTCGTATCAGCTGCAATGATCGGATTTTAAAAAAAATATGTGTTGTAGAATCTGAAAAAAATGTGGTAGATTTCAAAAAACGGTGGTGGATCTCTGGGTTTGAATCAAACTTTGTACAAAAATTAAAAAAAATTCTGCAAGGTTTCACCTATAAGGCAAACTTTTTAATTAGACTCTAAAAAAAATGGATTTAAGTATAATAAAGTGCAAGATTGAAGTTGCTAAAAATTGCGTTGGGTTTTGGCAATTCCTTGACAGTGTAAAGCAGTTCCTTCCATATTTTAAGAGATTTCTGCAACCTTGCGGAGTGATGCCATCCTTTCTTTTTATCACATCACGAAGTAGCGAAAAAATGTTACACGTTCCAGAAACAGCTAATTGGGATTTACCGATTTTGAAAATTCTCAAGTAAAAGTAAACAACGCCCAGCGTTCGGACTACCGAAACTTGATTCAGGAGTAAATGACTCGAAAAATCGGAGCAAAAAGGAAATTTTCGGAGCAGATTAACATTTTTATTAAATAGTATAGTATTGAAACGGAGTGCTTGTAAATCAGCTTGATCTCTAAATAGAATTCAAACCAAACTTTCCATGAATAAATTATTACCATATTATTTTAATAAGTTCTTTGGAAAAAGTAAAAAAATCTGAGCATATTTAAGTCAAGCGGAGTAGAGTAGATTTGAAATTTAAAAAAGAAATCGGATTAAATCTGCTCCGATCGGAGCAAAGTCCGGACGCTGGCAACGCCTCAGAAACCTTAGATGCACTTAAATTTGCTAATACTTTCACAAAAATTTAACACGATAAAACCGCGTTTCCCATCGAAAAATGTATTACTGAGAAAATTTACTATTTTACAGTTTATGTTATCCTCCAATTCGGCTTTATTTTCCTTTACTTGAGAAATTTCATCGTCGTCGGGAATGCGGAATCTTGTATTAATTATATCATTTTTTGTTACCATATAAGTGTTTAGTGTTGGACAATTTTTGCTCTTAAAATTAAGACAATTATGTCAAGCAACAATAAAACTACTCAAAAACGCGAATATGTGGTAGATTTCAGACCTTGAGTGGTAGATGTGGTGATGCTCAAAAAAGTGGCACATTGTGGTAGAAGTCCGATCACTGATCAGTTGAAGTGCACATAAAAGCAAGATTCAAAAAGCCGCAAAAAAGTTAAAAAATTAAAATTTTACGAATTAATTGATCAAAACCGAAACTTAAACTTACGAACGATTTTTCTGTGATAGTTGAGCGGAAAATTTCGAGGTTTTCGAGACATGTTCGTATTTCAGGGAATTTTGTAAATATTCTTAACAAAAAAGTTTTGAATTGCGATTTTAAGCTGGATTTAAATATTTGTAATGAAATTAATAAATGGGCAGTACATTAGTCCATTTACGATATTTAATTATTTCTAAATATTTCTGCAAAACCTGAAAATCGATTTTAAATCATAGAATTCCGAACAGATGCATTAAGCATTTGAAATCTATTTCATTTTTTTATAAATTTGGTTACGTGGTTGCATAGAAAACGCCACAAAAATTAAAATGAGATTGTTACCCACGTGTTTGTAATTATTTTGTTTGAATTTATATAGTGAAGATATCTTCCATAATAACTTATAAAACAAAAGCTTCCAAGTATTTGAGAACAAGTTTTTGAACTTTCATACACCGCTTCCTGTTTACGAAAATCTTCCAGTCAATTAATTTTTTTTTATTTATCAATTGTTTCTTTTTAACTTTTTTATGCTTTTTTTTATTTTATCTTTAGTTGCAGAGCTGCCTCCTTTCCTACTCTATATTCCTTCTCAACATGTCCTAATGTTATCACTTTCCTATTTCTGTAACAGACTTAAGCCACTGGTGGATACTAGCAAATAATATAAGAACTTCATAGTTGAAAGAAAACCATAATAATATTCATGAGAAATCAATAGAATACATTCACACATACATACACACATACTATAAACAATTTGTAATAATTGTTATTTTATTTAACATTCGTTCTAAATGTACATATATATATATATATTTGTTCATACATATTTTATGTTTTTTTTTTAATTTCCGATGCTTTTTTATTTTACCAAATTGAATTCAATTTCGTTTCATTTTTTCATTGCATCCTATAGTATTTATTTTCTTTATTTAACAAAATTTATAACTTATACAAGAAAAAATTGTGTTTTTTATAAAATACAAAGGTCACATCATTTGTTATATTTTAAATTAAAATAGGTACAACCGCAATTGCACATTACATGGCGCATTTTTTAAAAATTACTATAAATACATAAAAATAATGAGAAATACAAATAAAATGTAAAAATTCGCAGAAGTATTAAAGACTGAGTTTTTATTTCATAATGAGGTCTTCTTTTTCTAATAGCTGCCAACCATCGGCAGGCAATGGCAAACCCCCGAGTGTATTTTAGCCATGAAAAAGACTCATAAACTCGAACTCGAGTTGGGCTACTGTGGATCTCATCTGCCTTAGCGAGGCGTTGAATGAACAGCACAGGCTCAAGGTGGCCAGAAGAGAGAAATACCCACCTTACCTCCAAAGGCTCTTCTGGACTTTCTTGAGTAAGTATGTGTTGTGGTGAGTGGAGGACGCAATAGATACACTAGGTCGCGGTACATACCTCTTCAATTTTTTCTCTACAAGTGGCTGAGCTACCTCCTTACATACTCAGAAGGTGTTACTCTGTGCAGTTCAAGTTAAAATTGGGGTGGTTGGCTTGTAGACTACTCGGCTTCATCGTGTGATCCAAAACTGGGAACCCAGTGGCTGTGCCGATAGCTGTGGTTTGACTCGCCTGAAGAACTTGGCGCCCACGGCTCATACTGGTTTGCTGCAGAGCCACCGATAGCTTAGCCAGTGGCAAGAATAATATTTTTGACTTTTCTCTAGCCGGTGCCGGATGCGAATTCTCTCGCCTATTGTTGTCACTTGAGTCGGAAAAGAAACGAGACTATCGATCACAATACCTAGGATATTAAGATGATAAACGGTAAAAATGATTTTTCCTTTATTTCCTCATTTCTTTCGTTCAAATGGCTGGCCATGGATCTTCCGGCCGATATTTGTTGGTTATATTCCTTGGAGAACTGTTCAAGGGCACTGAGGGAGCTATTTATCAATGTGCAGAGCATATTTATACAAGGACTATATCGGTTATAATGTAACCCTTCAAATTGGGTTTTTATTTTTCTTATCAAATTTAACCGTTATTTTATGATTTTTATTTTTCTCATCAAGAATATTTTTTTTTTTATAAATATTTTTTCGATCAGTTGTTATCGTTATTTAAGGTTTCTATTTTTCGGTCGTATTATGAAAAATAGAAATTTAAATTTTACTAATATTCTGGATCGGGAAAAGCAAACAATAACGATTTAGCAAAGTTTTAAATATAAAAATCGGGATATTTTGAATGTTTATTGTACAGTCATCGGCGCATGAGATAATGGAGACTCCCCTGATTGGAGGAGGAAAATCGGCAAAATAAATATTAAACAGGGAAGGAAAGAAAATAAAATATAGCTTGCTCTCCTTGTAAACCAGGCTTGTGCATGTTGCTACTAACATCCTGCTACGGCAACTCTTTCACACCTAGAGGGCGCTGTTACAATATTAAGTTACCCGAGTCTTACAAAAAAACTTTTACTCTAAAAAAATCACAAATTTAAAAACAACTAATTATAACTTTTACAAAAATAGAACAAAAATCTATTCAATTGAATTTCCAAAAATTATTACCAAACATTGGCATCTTTGCAAGATTTTTCGAAGTTTGCGCTGGTGTGCAAAAGGAACAACCATTTGGGAGAGTATATTATTGCTAGTCCTTCACACCCAAGCAATTTCATATTGTGAATGCAATTTTTACAACGTTTTTCTTTGTGCTTAATTTTCGGAAAGTTCGCTTGAACGAAATTCGTGATTCGCCGTGGTCATCTTTTTAGTCGTTGTGTGGTTTAGTTCTTGCTGCGGGCTCTATCTCTTATTTGTATTCGGTGCAATTTTTTTGACACACACAATTGAGGACCTCATACAATCGCTTAAAACGCGCTGCGCTTCATTCCCCATTCGGTTTAATCAGTGGAGTATGCCTTCTGCTTCAAACAAACTGGAGAAACAAGCCTCCATAGGCTCTGTGCATGGTACTAGTGGATGTAATAGCGGTGGTGGTGCTGGTGGCGGAGCCACCAAAAAGTCTCAAGATGTGATTAACGCCAACGCTATTACTGAAAATAATGCCACTAGCAATAATACCAACAATACTACTAATGAGGGCTCCGTTACTTCAAACAGTAACAATGCGAAGGGAGCTCCAACTATGAATCCTGTGCTGGAAACGAATATTCCAATGAAGCAAACTATCACTACAATTGATCATAAAATACGCAATTTGGAAAAGCGCAAGGTGAGTGCAATACAAGCCTTTGGTGGATGGATTTCTAGGTCGATTATATTCAAATATAGAAGCTGGGTATAGATTTACAAATAAGCCGTTTTAATGGGCATTGAGTGAAGTGTTATACGTCTGGGAGAATGCGGCAGACTTCGCCAGACCGGCCGCAAAATTTTACTTTGGATAAAAATGCTAGGGCTAGAAGCGTAAAACACTTATAGAATTAATTAAGCCCCTGCTAAAGTGTTAGCAGTACAGTGTTAGCAGTACATTCAATCTTGGTGGATTTTGTCGCATATATCCATTAAGTTCAAACGCGTTTTTAGCATCACCTCCATTTTCTTTAATTTGAACAAAAAGTTTGTGTTCGTACTATTTCGGTTTTATTCGGTGCATTTCGCTGATTTATTCACGCGACGCCATCTTTGTTACGGCGATTGTATCAGAAGCAGATGTCGCAGCAACAATTTACAAGACCACTTGACACGGTTGCCATCTCTACGAGGAAGCGAAACGTTGGTAGCACGAAAAACATGTAAACAACCACGCATGTTATACGGTTTTAAATGCCTGTATGACGCATACTTTGCAAAAATTTGCATCGGTGGATAATGAATAGGAAATTGGTTTTATTCAAGTAACGTCGGCGACGCATTTTCTTGGCGGCTTATGCGATGTGGCAGCACTAGAACGGGAATACGGGAACTCCATGTGCTACTGTTCGAATTTCGATATTTCATCTTGGCTATTTTCCACGTTTTTCGTTTCGCCTTCTATTTGAATTCTTCTCCCTTTTGTTACTTTATTCAATTTCGGTTGGCCCTCTTATTTTAGTCGCTTTTGTTTTTCGCCTCCGCAGCATTTTTGTTTTGTTGTTTTCAGGAAGATTGGTTTTCGTATTCCATAGCATTCGTAATAAGCAACATACAAATTTTTTCATCTTGGCTGGTTTACCGCCTTCGCATGATCGCATAAAATTAAAGTTTTCTTGATTTTGGTGTTGTCTTTTGCTCTATTTGTTTACGACAAATCAATGCAATTTCGTCAACAAAGAATTTATCTTTTGCCGGTGAGCAATAAATGCCGAAATAGGTAGTGTGACACAATTTGGCGATATTGAATATGAATAAACAATATAGAAGCTGTTATTAATTTTTTTTTATGGAATGCATTTTTAATAAAATGGACCTGTAGAAATTTCTGTAACTGAAATGGCAGAACATTTAAGTCACAAAATTGCCATAGCATGTGCGTGCCCTAGGAAATTTTGCTTTTATGTTTTTTGACCGTCCTAGCCCTCTGGTGATCGGTTCCCATGATTTCGCTCTTAAAGTTTTAGTGTTGCCGCTGAAAAAAGCAGGTAACAACAAAAGGCTTTACAGGATTTCCAGGAACAGCTCTGTTCTCCATTTCTTTACAATCTCGACATTACTCTAAAATAACAATTTAGATTTAATTCTGTATACAAAAAGTTAAAATCTGGATTGAAAACTGACTCCATGTAGCACTCTAAGAAAAGCAATAATTGCGAGATATAATCTCATGTATTTTTTCTTTTGACAGACTAAGTTGGAATCATATCGCACCATCCAAGCTTCTGGCAAGGAACTGAGCGCTGACCAAAAGGCTGCAGTAGCTAAGTATGATGCTGTTATTGCAACCCTGGAATTTGCTCGGGAGCTATCCAAGCAAATGTGGCAGTTTGTGAAGGAGTCTGAAAAAGAGCAAAGGAAACAAGCACGCAAGGTATTTGTAGTAGCTTCATACATTATTATTGTTAATACGTATTCTGCTTCATTTCATTGTGTAGGATGTTATTGCCCGTGCACTTGCGGAGACTGCCAAAATACGTGAAGTTTTAGTTATTCAAAATATTCTAAATTGTTTCACCGATGACTCAATTCGAGCTGATTTCGAAAATGGCGAAAATGGCGCTATAAAATTGGAAACTGCCGACATGAATATCTTGGAGAAATAGTTAGTTTTTCAATTAAAGAAAGGTTTCTTTATTAAAATTACATATTAATTTTAATTTGCAGTTGCATTGATGTGCAAACCACTCGTCCTGAATCTGCAGAAGATGTACCATTTCTTACTGCCGCACAAAAAGCGGCCGAACTTTTTTCAATGACTATTGACGGACGCCCGAAGACGTATGCTGATAACATTACGTATGATCAACTACGACGCATTTTCAATCAAATACAAGAGTCTGGTTATTTGGACAAAGTCTATCTGGTCACTCCCGAACCCGAAGTTGAGAGCAAGGAGGAGGGGGAGGAGTTTGGTGAAGTTGTTGAAGGTGAAGAGACAGTTACTGCGGAAGAAGAAACCTTAGAGGAGGGAATGGACAAATTGAACGTTTCATCTGAGGATGTGGATGAAGAGTTAGATGAGCAGAATACAGCAACCAGTGTAGGCGGCGAAGATGCCGGTGGATTACCACTGCATGCTAGTGTCGCCAACGACTTGCAACAGCAGCCACAACAACAGCAACTCTTGCCACCGCAAATGGTACCACAGCAAACAGTCAAGGAGCACCTTGATGTACAACAGCAGGTTCAAACTGGTTTACCACAACCTCAACAACAAACCAATGCAGCAGTAATGCAACCACCAAACCCTGTTCCTGGGACAGTGCCAAGCTTTCAGGCACCATTACAAGCGGGCGGTGCGGCACCAGTGCATTTAGCAATGTTTGCAGCACAACAAATGCAGGCAGCTCCACCTCAGTTGCAACAGGTACCGCCCGGCAGCATCATAGGCGTGCCTCAAGTGCCGCCACAAATGGTGCCCGTTGCTCAAGCGCCAACACCGCAGCAGCGACAAATGATGACCAGCCCAGCTACGCCAGCGGGCGGCGTACAATTGCCACAAGGCGCGATTCCAATCCATGGCACACCACAACAACCACCAGGACATTTCACACCCACAACGGTACGCGCTGTAGAGCAGGGTTTGTTCCCGCATAACCGGCAACAATTTATACAGCAACAGATGCGTCCAGTAGCTGAGATAATCGGCAATGGCAGCTTCTACTTTTTGCAGGAGAGCGAACTGGATTCGCCCGAAATAGCTGGAAATGCGCCTATTGGTAGTGTCGTATTTGAACAACAGCAACCGTCGGCACAACAACAAGCGCATCAGCAGCAGCAACAACAGCAACCCATTCCACACGAGAATGTTTCACAGGCTCAACAACAGTTGCAACAACAAAATTTATTGAGTCACGGAAGCGAGCTGCAAGCGGCAGAGCTCCACAAGAGCCAGCAACACCACTTACATCAACAACAGCAGATCTTACAGCAACAGCAGCAGCACCAACAACAACAACACCATCAACCACCACAACCGTCTCAACAGCAACAAGCGATTCCGACGCAAACATTTACAAATCAGTCATTCCCACCCATGCAACCGCCGGCAAGCGTGGTAGTATCAACCAGCGCTAACATTAGCAACACTCCGACAATAGTGAGTAGCACACCTAGCCCAATGTTCCAACAGCAGCAACAGCAACAACAACATCAGCAGCAGCAGCAACAACATCAGCAGCCGCAGCAACAGCAACAACAGCAGAAACTTCCACAATTGTTCTCACCTATCGGCGGTCCGGGTTTGCCGCCTCAGGAAGCCATTGCAGCACATCAGCAACAGTTGTTGATCAACGAACAGCCGCAGCACCAGCCACCTATGATGATAATGGCACGCTTGACGGCGCCGCAAGCGCGTATGCCTCCACAAAATATAAACCAACAGCTCCAGCAACCGCCACAAGTACAGCAACAACAACAGCAAACACAACAGCCACAGCCGTCATTGGGTATGCAACCTGGCGAGGTACGGGTATCGGATGTGTCTGCAGCTACCGCTGCCGGTTTCCTGGGTTTCGATAATAATGTGGTGACCTTGACTTACGAGCAGCAAATGCAACAGCAATTGGCTGTCGTAGCAAAAGCGAGTGCTGCTGCTGCCGCCGCTGCTGCAGCTGCAGCCGCTGAGGAGAAGAAAGTAACTGAAGATATTGGCGCGCATAACAAGTTCAATGCTGGTGAGTCAGTGGTGGTCAACGAATGGGACGCCATGTCGAAAGCAAATGCCGATGTGCGTTCAGCCAACATCAATAGCAGTGTCGTTACAAACGCCGCCGCATCTGCTGCGCTTGCAAATGCATTGAAGTCACGCACTAGCGTCGTTAATGTCAACGTTGCCCCTGCTAATAGCAGTAGCAGCAGCGGAGGTGGCGGTGGGCCGGTCAGCGTAATGGAGCCGCCTACGAAGTGGAGCGCCGAAATGAATGCGCTTAGCAACCCATCAACGCCAAGTGCAAACAGCGACAATACCCCACCCATTGCGCGCAAAATTGAGTGGACATCGAGCAACAATAGTGGCGGCGGTGGCAGTGGAGGCGGCACCAACGTGGGTGGTGGTGGCGGTTATGGTGATAGCGGCGGTACGCAGTCAAACGCCAACACACATGACTCCAATCACTGGAACTCGAATCAACAGCAGGATGGAGGTTAGTAATGATTTTTTATATAGGTCGTTTTTCTTACAAACCATTCCATTTGTAGCACACTACAACAATGGTCGCCAGTTCCAGCGTCGACGTGGTCGCGGTAACTACGGCAACTCGCAGCCGAACGGTGGTGGACGCGGTGGGATGTACTTCCGCAACAACGATAACTCGTCGGGTGGCTCGTACTACCAGAACGGTGGCGGCGGTGGCGGCAATGTGTACACGAAAGATTCCGGCTCGCGCTACGATTCAGGCAGCTACCGCGGACCGCGCACAGGCAGTGGCGGTGGCGGTAACGGACGCGGCAATGCGCCACCTCCACGCACGCTTGGTGGGCGCAATAGCGGTGGCGGCCAGACAAACACATCATCCAGCTCATACATGAACCGCTCATCGCAGCGCATGCCGATGGGCTTGGATAATAAAAACTGAAGCGCAGAGAATGAGAAAATGAAACACGTAAATACAGGTTAGAAGCAAACTGAAAATAATGTGTGATGAAAAAGCAGGATTGAAGCGTTTGAAGCAGAAGGCAGATTGATATGAACCTCTTAAGAATCGTAAATATATACATACATATATGAAAAAAGAAAACCGCAAACACAAACATATACACATACACTTACATATAGAAACTGAAAAAAAGAAAAACAAAAGAATACATTAACCTTTAATTAGTAGTGTGGCGAAAGTCAAAGCTGCAGTACCATAGTAGTAGTAACAGCAGCAGCGGCAACCACAAAAAAAGCAAGCGAAACTGCAACAATGAAATGTAAACATACGCGTGCGCGTTAATATTTAATTTCATAAAGAAAACTTTAAAGTAAAACAAAAAAAATGGGGGAACAAATGAAAGCAAAAGGCGGAAGAGAAAAAGAAAAAAAGAATATTATATTTAAAGAAATGCAAAGAAACTTTATGCTAATTTCAATTACAGAAATACTTATTTATATTCATTTTTTCTAATTAATATTATAAATGTATGTAACTGCTCTTTCATCATGTAAGCCAGAAAGAAAAAAGAAATCTAAAAATGAAGCGCAACCGAAACAACTGAACGACACAAAAACAACAGTATAAAAAGCATATGAAACACGATAACACCATAAATGCATGGTTGGCAGCAACTATAAAAACACAAACAACAAAAGTAGGAGTAGGGGAGTAGCCGTACAACCGAGTTGAAAGCGCTTCTGTACAAAGCAAAAGGCTAAAAAGGAAAACGTACCAACATTTTTCAAAGATATTTTAAATATTTAGTCGTGTTTGAAAAATGTTTAGAAATCTGCTATTATGGCAAAATAATATAAGCTACAGCGGCTTTAAGCGTGCTTAATTTGAAAAACAATGAATAAAAAATGGTCTGTGTCGTTAGTAGTTGCCTTCAGCTGATAAAACATATTTTGTTTAGTATTTCAACGTGAAGTGAAGAGCAAAACGGAAAGTAATTATACGCCTACCTATTATAATAATTATTATTACTATTATTATTATTAAAATTAATTGATAAAAAACAACAACAAATAAATCATACAAAAATATTACTTATATTAAAAAAAGAGAAAGAAACAACAAACAAAAATTACAAAAAAATCTCAAGTTTATTATTTCACAACGTGGTGTGGGTGTGGTCATGGTGGAAAGGTTGTTGTAGGGGCTACTAAACCCCGCTCGAGACATCTGGTTCAGCTAAGAGGAGACCCAGGAAGTGCGCGACTTCCACACGGGCATGCGAAGAGGTGCCGTGAGTCATGCGTCGACTCTCCGCATGCCATTCACTTGTTGGGCACATCTTTTTCACATCTTCGTTCACTCTGCTCAGGTACGAGTTTAGCCTGCTGCAATATCCAGAGCGAAGTTGGACTATTGTGGTGCGAGTCTCCCGAGGCAGACAAAGTTCTGTCCCGTCCACGTCGGGTGGGTGTGTGCCCAAAACGGCATTCAGTTGGGTCCAGAGGTTGTTTCATGAACTTCTGGACTTCGTCCGTCAATTCGTAGTGGAAAGGTAGTTTTATCTACTGTCGGTATTAAAAGTTTACCACTTGGGCTGGTTCAGGTAATACCTTGGTCAATTTTCTTTCATAGCGGTCGTCCCTCGGCTGTCAGCGGCAAATCTTCGAATACATTTCTGACAACAAATAGCTATTCGTGTGATACAATCAGGCCGATTATGAATTCAAACTCCCTGGGAGTTTTCTCTCTTTTCCTATCATGAATAAAAATTCCCTGAGGACTTTTTATATTAAATGGCTTAGTTGAGCTCTCAAACTAGTGTCAAACCGCGTCTTTGAAGTTCGAATTTCCCCCGCCCAAGTTTTCCGAGTAAATTCTACTCCCTGGTAGTTAATTATTGGAGGATTTATTTTCCGGGAGAAACAGATTCACGGAGAACAAACTCCCCCGGGAGTATTAAGAATTGGGCTGAATGAATGCCCTTAAATGATCGATAGGCAGGTGACCATAGGGCAAACATGAAGGCGAGACCCAGACAGCACCCTGAAGGGGCGTAGTTCACTCTACAAGGATAACAAGTGAAATTTATGAAACGCGGTACACCCAGAAAAAAATTTAAATACTTACGTTACAAGGTGTTAAGTATTCCTGCAAATGAAATTACTCTAGTTTAATATAATATATTTCCGCATATTTTATATTGGCTGCATTTCTTTATTCATTCTGAACGTTGGGAATAAACTTTTTTGTTTACTTATTCTTGAGAACGTTCCTGATGATATGCTAACGTATATTTCAAACGCGTTCTGTTTATTCTGGCTCTGAAATCGGATTATCCGGAATGTATAAAGAAACGCAACCATTAAATTAATTTTCTGTACAATTAAATACTTAATAGACTACCAACTAATTTTATTCTTCACGTAAGCTTCTTACGTTTTTCGTTTGCTTTTTGCTGTTCTTGTGCCTTACAGAGAAACCAAAGCCCCGCAATTATCAATGCTGCACCCACAGTTGATAGCAGTGTAAATACTTCTCGATACACAAGTGCACCTAATATAAACTAATAAAGCAATCATTATGTATTTAAATTAATATCATATAAAACAAGTATTTTTATTTGCAACAATTTTATTACCGATAGCATATAATTGGCAGCAGCTGTTAGCACAGTTGCGGTCAATGTTTGTTCGGTGCATTGTAGCGCTTTGAGAAAGTAACGCCAATTCAACAAATTACAAATCACCATCAATGCAATGGGGAGTAGGCGCAGCAGAATCGACTCTACATAAAAAGTGCAAATTAAATAAGCTTTGTTAATAAGTATAGTACATAAATATTTTACCTACCGAAAAAGTAAATTGCATCCGTTGAAAGCAGCTTCGCTAATAAAGGTACTTCCGAAATTTGACTTGGTGCACGACCAAAGAAGCTGCCGCCAGCAGCAAAGGCGCCAGCGATAAAACAATAACGATATTGCTGTAATGATCGTGACATTTTTGTTTTGATAAAAACTGATGTTTGAAATGTTTGGGAGTTGCAATTGAAGCTCTGTATTCAGGATTTTGTATGTGGCACGTTTTTATGTATGTACATATGTAGTTATTCTCTCCGTGTCGGCTACTCTTCAGGAATGTTAATGGATTTACCAGCATTTACTTTATCGTTGTTATCACATCATTACTGTAATACTTATGCATGCTAATATATAAATATATCTAATTTGCAGAGCCCATAAACTTTGTATTTACTAATTTTCTTTTACCTAATTAAACAGCTGTTTCTTGTTTACATTCGGCTGCGGAAATTCACAGGGTTGCATTGAGGATAAGGAAATTAAAAAGTTCCATTCATTTTTTGCTGTATGGATAGTCCCAATATGTTTAAGTAAAATAAGGAAAATTATCAATGCACAAATAAAATAACATTGAAAATATAAATTTCAAGTATTATTTTGAAGAAAATTTCACTTCCTCTATTTACAAACTACTTTTTGTTTGTATGGCTAACGGAAGCCTACAGAGTGGCATGACCGTTAATGTATGTAATTTGGGGAGTTACAAATGAAATATATTAAAAGTAAGTAGTCGCTTTGTAGCGAGTTGTGGGTAACATGTAAGTTATTTCTTTCGTAAAGTAGACATTACTATCCCGTTAGACTACTCCCCGTTGTCATACAAGAAGGCTAAAAAGACATTCTTGCACTTTTCATTCAGATCTTGTCAGAGAGTTCCGTTAAATCAGTCCCAAGATTAAAAATATATCGATGCAGTTTTATTTTAATAATAATTTGCTAAGAAACCTTTTAATAAGAATCTTAGCTAACCTTTTGATGCAATGTACTACATACAGCAGCAACGTCCGTTTTGATTGAAGTAAACCGCGAACTATTTTATTTTAGCCTATTTTTCAAGTAGTTTGGAAATCCACTTCTTGTTTGATTGAAATCACTGCATGGTACATGGATCAAACTATGATATGTATTTCCACCGATTTATAGAAGAAATTTTAGTAAATCTTTACTCTGTATCTATGTCATGAAATATTAAATAACTAAACACTCGCTTGTCCGAATTTCCAATTCGCGGAATAAAGAAAAACAAATTTTCTCAAATAAAGTTTTCTTTAAAGTCAATTATGATTAATATAACTTGAGAAGAAACGAAATCATAAAACATGAAAATCGAAAATCTCATATTTCCACACCTCAACAGACCAAATAATATGTATTTCCCTTAGGAACCAGATCGAAGTGTGATATTTCCACGAGCACGCGACAAAATATTATACATACATATTTCCAAATTAAATTATTTTTTATTTTTTTCATATACTTGGTTACTAAAAAAATACAAGGGTCATGTTATATATGTACATACATACTAGCAGTAGATTTCTTAAATTACTCAGCAAAAATTTTTTAAAAGGCTATGCACAAAATAAGGAAAAAACCTACCTACATCAATTGGAAATTATATTATTGATCGAGAAAATCCAAGTCAAATTTTAACTCATTTTAATTTCATTTTTGATCGAAAACATATCGATTAAAAAATAACAATTATTCAGGCAGGTTCTGAGTCAAATTCGCTTTGAATTCAAATTGGCAGGGGTGGAAATTCACGTGGAAGTGTAATTTAAATGTATTTTAAACAAGAATCGTTTTTATAATACAATGACAATTGAATAATAACAAAAGGTTCATTTCAGGGCGAATTTATACAAGGTGGTGTTCTAAAATCAGCTGATTTCTTCGCCTTATCTGTATTTTGTTTTCACTGATTTGACAGTATACCCATCAAAAGCAAAAACAAAATACAGGTAAACTTTAGATGCGTTCCAGATGCTTCACGATTTGCAGGTTTTTACAGGAAGTCGTTCCAGGTGACCACCTTCCATAAGGTTTATTAATGGAGAAAACAGCTGTTCCTGCAAATCGTTAATATCGCGAATTGAAAATTGACATAACACCCGTAATACAAAAACATGTGATTGTTGTTGTTGTAAACTAAATTCGCCAGTAACACCACCTTGTATAAATTCGCCTTGATTCATTTAAATTAAAATAACAGAGTTGGCAATGCTGATCTCGGCTAAATTGCAACTGCTGTAGCTCGTTTCTGTAACAATTCTCTACCAAGGCGAATTGAGATATGAATTCGCCGCTCTGTTCTCTACTGCTAATTAGTAGGTGAGAGTGACGTATTTTCTCTACCAGTAGAGAAATAATTGGTAGAGAAAAGTTACAGAAACGGGCTACTGATTGTCATAAATAGGTGCGTTCGTTTAAAATCTCCAGCAGAAACCAACCAACTGCCAAATTCCGGCGAAATGTCATCTGTTCGCTCACAAGAGAGAAATATCCAAAATAGTACGCGAACAGAAAATTTGCAGAAACTTGCAAGTTAGACGAACAGCTGATATAATTTTTGTTTACATTCAAAAGTGTAAAATTTAAAACGTACGAAAAGTTATCACAAAGTGTTATACTGACACAGTTTATTGATTAAACAAATAACTACTTATTTCTTACAAGTTTAATTAGTCGCAATTTGTAATTTTTAACTTCCAAACCATCAAATTCAATTTTGTGATTTGCGTAAATGCCAACCAGCTGTTTTCCTGTTGGCGAATTGCTGTTGGCAAAAATTTTTCCAGCAGCAACCAGCAGCTTCCCCTTAAAATGAAATGTCACTTTGCTCTCTCAATTTCCCCTACTTTGCAAGTTTTTTGCGTACGCGAACGCAAAAACTTGTAAGTTTTGGTTAAACATGAACAATTAACAGCTACGCGAACGAACCTAATATGTAATTATGCTACGAAAATTACATACTTTTTTCTTACAAAAGGGACCTTTTATGTCATTTAAATTACCATTTTGGCTATTTAACTAAAGAGCCTTTGTGCGCACCTTTAACTTTAAAGTTGCTTGATGAAATCGATCAGCTAAATAAAGCATCCTTTAAGTTTTAAAGTATTCTTTAATCTCATTAGTTGCGTTCCAGATGCTTCACGATATTCACGAAATTCACGATTTGCAGGAACAGCTGTTTTCTCCATTAATAAACCTTATGGGAGGTGGTCACCTGGAACGACTTCCTGTATAAACCTGCAAATCGTTAAGCATCTGGAACGCAACTATTATGAAATCGGCCCTTAGTTAGCTACACTCATTTCTCAGTGTTGGAAAATAGAATCCAATACTAAGGGCCCTGTCACACGGCCAGTAATTATCACGATATTTGGATCGCGATCCATATTGATGGATTGATGGATCGCGCGCGAATGCTACATGTTCAATATTTATCGCGTCAGTATTTGCATAATCTTTGTGCTGAATGCTTATTATGACACAAGAAAATATTTTTATTTTGGGCGTATAATTTACAGATAATGCATTCCACAATTATTTTAAAATTTCCTGTGTTAACATATTTTCAATTTCTTTTGAAAGGTTTTAAGCACCGAGAGCGAATACATTTTCGATGTTCGCATTATGAGAGTAAAAGATGTGCTGACGCAATGTATGGATCGCGTTTTGAAAGTGCTACACGTTCAATATTTATTGACGGTATCGCAATCCGCGATCCAGATTTCAAAATTTTTTAGAAATTTTGCGTGCCTTGTGCAAGTCGTTGTTAGAGATTCGAGTCGTATAGAAAATTGCATGGCATTGCCTAGAACCCCCTGCCCCTACCTGGCTACTCCCATGACTACACCGCAGCGGCCAAACCATGAGTTAAAAAAGCTATAAACTTAAAAAGAAATCATTTTTTTTTTTTTATTGAAAATATTTTGCATAATAATATTTATTGATGTTTTTATTTCTTTTTCAATCAACTGTTGTTTATATTTTTGTTTTACTACTCATACGTATTTTTCAAATAGTTTACATAAGTGGTTTTCTTACCTACATATGCTTATGTATTTTCTTTATAAAGAAGGTTTAAATAATTTGTATATGTATGTACATATATCGCTCTAAATATATAAGTACATAACTAAAAATACATAATATAATACAGTTTACGATACATTGGTAATTTAATAGTTGCTACATTGTGTAGTACATTAAGCTTTTCTTTAGTTGAGAAATAAGGCCATAACTTTCAATTCACTTTTTTTGTTTGCTTCGATGGATTGCTTTTAGTAGTAACAATTAAGCTGTGCGACTGAGCAATCAATTGACGGAAGTAGCAGTGGTAAATATTTAACAGTTAAAAGAAGCAGTTATAAATAATATATACGTACACAAGTCAATTTTTGGAATACAAAGTTGTTTGTAAGTAGTAGCTATAGCTGCTTTGTTAATTTGTTAAGCTCAATGGTTGCTCTACCGCACAGCTATAAACCATATCTATTAGCGAATCTACGCCTAAAATTTAATTATCTTAATTTTTTTCACAAAAGTTATACTTATAAAGTTAGGAAAACGAAAATAATCACTCTTTTTTATGCCTGGCATCTTTACACATTTGTGTATTTTGCAAAGTATTGCTTTCAAGTCGTTTTAGTTCACATCAAATTGTAACCCTTTACAAAGAAAGGCGAAAGTAATTTTGCTGAATTGCTAGAAATACACTTTCATACATACACATATGTATGCATGAACACAAAGTGTAAGTTATGCAGTTTGCGATGAGCACTAATCATTTGCTTAGAACTCCATTTGAATTTGAAATACATTTGTGCCATAATTAGTTCGAGTTGCAGCTCTGCTGTAATGCCTAGCCAAATCTGCGTGCTCTTTTGGTCAGATCAATCAATATGCTGGTGGCAAGGCTTATTGTTAAAATGCTTGCCATTTAAACTTTTAAGCTTCGTAATTAATTTATAAAGTAATAATAACTTTTCATACATACATAGTGCACAAGAGTAACTGGTTCACTCATTTTTTAAATAGTAGCATCTAATTTCGTTTTCGTTTCACCTGCTCCTTTGCATTAACAATTAAAAACAATAAAAAAAACAAACAACAACTATAAACGCCTAACTTACTAAAAGACACTGCTTTACATTTGCTTTGCTTGCTCATATGATTATGTATGCGTGTATGCGCAGTAGACCGCATTAGAAAAAAAGTTCGCCGTACACACCTGAATGCAAGGCAATTCCTAAAATTTTTTTTCAAGTTTTGAATGTTTATTTAGTTAATTAAATTTGTTAGTACAAAGTGCAGAAAAAGTAGAGATTAAATAAGAATATTGTGAATTTTTAGAAAAATTTTAGATAGGCAGTTTTACAGCCCATTAAATTATAAAATAAAAAATGCAAGTTTCAAGTGGCTATGAACTCGTTTTTATTTTTAACAATTTTTTTGCTGATGGTGCTAGGCATTTTCTACCAGATAAAGTGTGCTCGAAATGTTTTTTATATGGAATACCTAATTGTCAGCTAAAAAAAAAATATTAAAAGTCAACGCGATTTCTTAGCCACATGAAACTTGCACTTAGGTTTAATGAGCTATAATATTGCATTCCTAAAAGTTTTCTTCAAAAAAAATTTAATTTTATCTTGGTAAAATTTTTTTATTACATTATTTTCAACTAGTTTTTATTATGTAACATTTATTACCTGGAACAGGATAATTGATCAATAGGCCCCTTGTAAATTTTATAATAACGAATTGAATCGAGCTGAAAAATTAAAGCGGTTCTGGAATATTATGAAAAGTAAATTCTAGTTTCAAACCGGGATCTTAAAGTATGATGTACAGTTGCGGTCGAAATAATAGCACCAAAAATACCGACTGGTGTTGCTTGCATCTTATGTTTATATAGATATATATTGTATGTATATCAATTTTTTTTTTTATAATTTTCATTCCAATTATAGTTCGATCTATAACAGAAACTAAATAAATAAAAGTTAAGCTTACATAAAGCTTACAAAATTAATCAAATTTCCAAAAATTTCAACATTTTTATCTTGTATTGCAGTTTTGTAGCCCATTCAATTTAAGTGCAAGTTTCAAGTCGCTAAATATTAACGTTTATTTCTTAGAATTTTTTCGCCGAGGGTGTTGAGCATTTTCTTCCATATAAAAGATACATTCGTTTAAAATCTCCAGTAAAAAACATCCAACAGCAAAATTCCGGCGAAAAGTCAGCTGTTCTCTCATAAGAGAAAAATATCCAGAATAGTACGCGAACAGAAAATTTGTAGAAACTTGCGAGTTAGACGAACAGCTGATCGAATTTTTGTTTACATTCAAAAGCGTTAGATTCAAAAATTACAAAAACTCATCACATAGTGTTATCCTAACACAGTTTATTGATTAAACGAATAACTACTTAGTTCTTACAAGTTTAATTAGTCGCATTTTATCATTTTTAACTTCCAAACCATCAAATTCAATTTTGTGATTTGCGTAAGATCCTACCTGCTGTTTTCCTGTTGGCAAATTGCAGTTGGCAAAAATTTTCCAGCAGAAACTAACAGCTTCCCCTCAAGATGAAATGTCACTTTGCTCATGCGTACGCGATAACTTTCATTAATTAACAGGTACGTGAACGCAACTAAAAATAAATTTTGTTGATGCGTTGACCGCAGCTGTACATATTGATGTTCTTGTCTCGTGGATAAATGTTTTTTGCTCTAAACACCTAGAAACAAGGCCATGAATCTCAAGTGGACCCTAACGTACCACCCTGTTACAGTTAAATTATTGTGTTTTTTTGGCCGAACGTAAGGGCCGCCTTTATACGTTCTTCGTCATATTTTTGGCATCTATAGTCGGTTCTTAAAGCGTGATATATCGTTGTTTTTGTCTCAAGAATCCGGTTCTAGTACTTACTTACAAGATCTCATTTTTTAGTACCCTAAATGTACCACCCTAGTGTCAGTAAATTAAAGCTCTCGAAAACTCATACAACTTTTGCTAAGGACGTATTTAGATTATTCCAGTAGAATTATTAAAAAAAAATTGTATTGCCGAATGTAGATGTCACCGAAAAATCTCTAGATTCGGCCAAAAACCATTTTTTTGTATTCTTTCGAAATTGCCTTGCACTTAGACTCAGGGATGTACGGCGCACATAATTTTGTTTACTTGTAAGGTGGTACGGCCTAATGCGCAGTTACTTTTTTAAATTTTATTTGTTGTTTCATTTTTTCTGGCCTAGAAACTGCAACTTGATTTGCATGTGTTTCTTTCATAATAAAAGAAAGCTTTTAAACTTGCTAATCAGCAATAATTTTTTTATGTATACAATACTAATAAATAAATACGTTTTTAGTTTTTATTTATAAAGTTTAGCTAAGAATTCTTTTGATTTTTGTTTTTATTTTGCTTACATATTTATCATATATGCAGTTTCATTGACGTTTTGATTTATTTTTCCCACTTTTGTTTGTAGCGTATCCTTTCCTTACAATAAAACAATAAAATTTACTTATTTTTATTTTTAAATACATAAATCATTTATAATGTATATTTTTTTTTTTATTAGATAATATGTTTTCTATAATTTTATATTTTTTTTATTAACTAGCTGTTGTGATGCATTGGTAAGTTTAGTGGCATATTTATCTTCTACATAAATACATTCATGTGAGTTTTAATGTTGTTGCACACAACTACTGCGCGCTGGAAGGTGCATTATAAATTTGGCTTGGCTGTGGCATCTGTTTTCGGCTGTTAGAGCTTTAAACGTAGAGATTTACACTTAAAAAAAATATATATATATATATTACATATCGTCATTTAAAGTAAACCGCCTATCAAGAAAATGCAAAACCTCGTATGTGAGCTTGCCCCAATTTCATAGAAGAGTGTAAAACTTGTTCTATTCCAAGACGGTTCTCTCTTTCATCCCTAATTATCTCTTCTTTTTTTGTCTAAGTATCGATATTTTAGTATGAATGAATAAGGACTTGATGCAAGGAGCTTCCGGTGAGCAAATATGTTTTTGGCAGAACCACGATCCGCGGTTTTGTACTCTAAACGACGATATGTATATATACATATGTACATATGTATGTACCTAGGAATATTATTGTTTCAGATCAACAGAAAAAATCTACACATTCTTCTGATAGAAAATCTTACAAAAACTTTACCAGTTCACGAAAAATATTCAGTACAAATTCTTGAGCTTGAACTCACTCTACTAGTGCAAAACAAATAAGGCCCATGGGTGCGGTGTCCGCTCCAGCGACTGCTCATTGACCTGCTGTTGGCTAATGTTTCGGGCAGCATTGATGAAAGCTGCTCTACTGCTACTACCTTTTTAATAAGTTTTGGAACTAGTACCTTATATTTTTATATCATGATTTTCATTTATCATTTTAAAGATTAAAGTAAAACTGGCCGTGACTTTTTCAGCAAGTTTTATAGCAAAAAAATTGTTGACCTTTAAAAAAGAATCACAAAAACTTAACAAAACTATTAAAATAACAAACAAATTGAAATGCAAATAAGGCGCATATCAAAAAGCGCTCTAAATGCCAATGCCGAGAGAACGCACCAAAAAATATTTATACAATATTGTAAGTAGATACATAAGTATAAGAATCGGGAATATTTGCTTAACTTCTTCATTTCTTATTTATGTACATACATATGTATGTACATGCCCGTTAGAACTTGAACGGAGATCTCTCTATGTGAGGAATAAAGACTACTACCCTTGACCTGAGCAATAAGAGAGATTTGTCGGTTTTGTACTTCTAATTTAACGGCTATAGGTATGTATTAAATTTTGTTAAATTTATTATATATTAATTACTGACTACAATTGTTTTGTAGATTTCGATAAAATTTTATCAAAATGACATCTAAGACGCCTGACGAAGAAGGAGCTAGAAAATTTAATTGTGAATAACAATTAAGTTGCAGAAGCAGAAGATAAATATGAATATAATAATGTCAGTGTAATCGAAGAAAGCGAAAGCGCTAATAGCTTGAAATATATTTATATATTTGTCCCGAGGTCACAGTGCAACGAGCTACTTGCTAATTTCAAAAAAAAAAAAGAAAGAAAATTTGGCTGAACCTTCAACAAAAAAACACTGCTGCAAAGTTATCAGCCAAATGAAATCCTTGTCCGGGTCCATTGCCACCCGGTGTGAATATTTCCATTTTGGTTTAGAAAAATCGTTACGGGCTCAAGTCGAATATAGAAATACATAGAAAGCGAAACATTATTGTTAGATATATTTTTAACACGTCAACTATTTATTTAAATTTTAACTTTGGTTTAATTACAGGAACAAGCAATGCAGTAAGTGGACCACGCACCAACACTGATTCGGTGACTGAAGTTTTAAATGAAGCTTTAAAGAGAATAGAAGAAAATCGATATCTATTGCAACTGACCTAAAAGCAAAGCGTTCTTTTGGGAAGAACTTATAAAACTGCTCAAACCGCAAAAACAAGCCTCAGGAGTTTTTCCTTTGAATACCCTTGAAGAGCTAGAAGCTGCTGAGAGTTTAATTTTAAGCAAAAACGAGCAGGAAGTTGTAAGTATTTTTTTTTTTAATACGCTCACATACTATATTTAGAGTTTTTTTTTTATAAATGATTTAATCTCATTGCAGATTACTTAGCTAAGGTGCAAGTTCGGTAAAAAGCCGATTTCTACATTTACCGGTACGATTTTTGGAGACAAATGCATTTTAAAAATTAACTGGGATGGCACCAAAAATAAGGTGGCGATTAATAGCTTCAAGCTGTTCAATGCTTTCTTTTTTGGTAGATACCAAAAATTTCTGTAATTCTTTTGATATAAATATATACTGTTTTAGAGATGGTTTGAATGACGAAAACTTGACATACGAGCCCAATGAAACAAATCTAAAACTTCATTTTAGAGGAAAAAGTAAATATTTGTTATCACGTTGTTTACATGAATTTTTTACTGTTGATACTTAATTTGTTTTATTTTACGAAAAAAAAATTAGTTAAATTTTTTATTAGTATTTATTTAAAGATAAATAAATGAATAACGAACGTGTTTTGACCTAATGGAAAATGCATTTAAAAAATTTTTTGAATGCTCAATTAAATTAATTTAAATTTATGAGTCAAAGGGTCTTTTATTTCATCATAAATATGATTATGAGGTCAGTCAACCAGACTTATAAAAAGAAAAAATTCAAACCCGACAGAATACCGAATAAACGGTATTTCACAGAAAATTAATTTTTCGCTAAAGAAAGGAAAACAATTTTACCTAGGGATCGGTTTTCTTCATTAGAAGATTTTATGCAGCTTGAGGAAATTCCAAACTCCATAGACGAATTTGAAATTCTTAAGGAAAATTAAATATATAATTAAGAAATAAAGGAGTCAGCTAAATTTGTAGGTACACATGGAAACAATTGGTAACAGATGAAGTTGTTCAGCAACTAACATGAGGTTTGTTCGTCGAGCAAAAAATTTGTACGAATTTGTACGAATTATCACGTTTTTTGCCCAAATCGCGTTCGTGCAGACCAAAAAATTATCCAACACTCAAAAATTGTGAGAGCAAAGTGACAGTTCTCTTGGAGAGAAGTTGCAAATTCTTGCTGGAAAAAATTTTGCCAGCAAGAATTTGCAAACACGAAAAACATGTGGTTGTGGCGCATGGTTGCATTTTTGTCTACAATAATTTGAATAAATTAGTTCGTTAAATTTAAAAATTTATAGACACGAGCGATTTTTTTATGAAAAAAGGAAGTAAATAATTGTTGATATAATTAATTTAGTTAATTCCAATGATTTGAACTTAATTCGGCTGAAAAAAATGGTATTCGCAATCGGAATGCAATTGCAACCAGAGTCGATTTAAGAAACCCGACAGCTAGTACTATGAAGAAATTGAAATGTATGTCAAAGAAAGTCAGAACAACAAGAAATATACATGTATATCCTGTTTTTGGCCATCTGAAAGAATTTTAAAAATTCTATAAAAATTTTTTATGTTTGAAATGCAACCGTGGACGCCAGCTGGCAGCGAAACTTGCAAATTCCTGCAAATTTGCGTTCGTGCAGAAATTTGCAAGTTTCTCAACATGAGAGAGAATTTGAGAGAATTTTTTCTTACTCTCTGATATTATGAGTGTTGGATAATTCTTGCTGGATTTTCGACGAACAAACCTATGATCAAAGGCAATACCCAACTGACGCCCCTATCCCTATGGTTAGACCCCATAGAGGCTGCACGCTTCCTGGGGCTACCGCTAGTAGAGCTTGACGACAACGATTGAGGGACTAACCGACCTGAGCGGGGTTGTTGTAGCCGCTACAACAACAAAAACATTTTTTGTTGTTTTAGTTTTTAACTTTTTGTTTCTAACAACAATGAAATGAATTTGTTCTTTTTTTTTATAAAAATTTAAAATTATGAAAATATAAGTATTGTATACAAACATATTTTATAATAGGATTCTGAGGCCAATATGAGTCCAGATTGTACTTATTTCTGTTAATTTTAAGAGTGTGAAAATTTTAAATTATGATTCATATATTAGTCCATAAAGAGTCATATTTGTTTTAAAGACTCATCAAAGCGGCATACTTCAGAGACTAATATGACTCCTAAATTTTACTCTTATTGGCATGCCCTACTAAGAAAGGAAATACACTCTTTTCTGACTATTTCTGGGCTCTTAATGGAGGTTAGACATCGTCTGATATTTCATATACCTTTTTGACTCTAAAAGTTGTCCGAATGTTTATAGGGATATACTCTTTTAAAACCAGTGTAAGAGTAGGACACACGGAAATGCTCTTTAATTACTCTTTGAAGAGGTATCCGGATGACGTTTATGGGAGTACTCCATTATTGCTCGTTTGGGAGGTTATTATGGTAGTACCTCCCTATTGCTCCCTTAGGAGGTTTGTGGGAAGATATTTCTCTCCCCGATTGCTCGTTTAGGAGGTAAAAAGGTTTGCTCGCCCTCCTAGGCCATACAATGTTTAAGGGAGTATACAAAGTTACATACACAGAAGCATAGGGAGCAATGTGGAGTATTCATATACTTCCAAGGGAGTACACATCGAGCAATTATACGATGCTCCCAAATTCTATAGGTTATGTACATATGTGCCTGTGCTTCAGCCAAACCTGATAATACTAATGGTGAGTAGCACTCCACTTAGCGCGCAGTAGCATTCAATTAACTTGCTGTGTGTGTGTGTGTGATGCATTGTGTTCACATTAAAAAAGGTGTAAATTCTGCATAGTTTTGTGTGTTTGCAGTGCTTCTAATATTAAATACGCACTAATTTATTTAATACCCTGTTGCATTGTTGCAGAAGAAAATACTGCATGCTGGACTTGAACTGCCTAACTGGCTTCCTAAATACATTTGTTCCTCGTATGCCGCTTGAAATACTGTAACACACCTGTCCTCCACGATTCCGTATTTGTATTTGCATTCACATTAACGTACAACATTTCTTGGAACGCGTACTATCACTAACCACATCACCCGTTATGCCGCTAAATTTGTTCACCGATGAAGCATTCGAGTAACCGGTAGACTGATCACCACCGCTCGTTAAGCTGCCGCCGCTCGTACCATTGAAATCTAGAAGACTAGGATGTAGACCCCCGCTTAGTGGTTGTTGATGCACTGCGCCACCAGCACCGCTTATTTCACCCGCCGACACAATTGAGTTGTTATTGTTGGATGAATTGCCTGTATGCAAATGATTGTTGATCGTATTGCTGGTGTTATTAGCGGCTCCTAGAACAGAACCATTTTCACTAATCAATACATTGTTTGTGCGCGAGAGAGAACGTTGCTTCTTCAAATTGGCCAATGTGGCTGCAGCATAAGAAGCCGATGCAGAGTTGAGGCTCTCCATGGAGAGTGTATGCGGTTGTATTAGTGTGGCTGTCATAGCCGTTGCTGGCATTTGCTGACCTTGTTGTAGTTGTTGATGATGATGATGGGTATTTGTGGTGTCTGTGTGTGGGAGTGTGAGTGCGTGTGGCGGGCAGTGCGTGCGTGCATACGTGAATGAATACGTGCAAATGCATGTAGGAAGGCATTTGTGATAGAGTACGATGTAAACATAAATGCGATGATTTTTATGATGGATAAAGGTCAAGCGGCGATCAGACACATTCGATGCGATACGACGAAATCATAGTCGTGGATACAAATAAATTTACGACATTGGTACAACAACAACAATGACATGCGGGACATATTCGATTAAGTGGCGAGAAATAAAAAGAAAGAAAAAACAAATGTAGAAAAATACATTAATGACTGCAAGCAACAAAAATATGATTTGTATGTATGGTGTAGAATTGGGATAATCAGTATATGTACGTTTGCAAATACTCTAGGAGGTGTTGTTAGCTTAGTTCTTTTTAGCTTATTTAACGAATGTATATTAGTTTGTATGATGATCTTCAGTTTTAATTGCCAGTTAATTTTCCACATAAAAAATCAACATATTCGCTAAACTATGAGCCAAATATAGTAAAACTGCGTTTTTAGTTTTTCTCTCTGACGCCAGGTTTTTTTCAAAGAAATTTGAAATTTCAATTTATTTTTTTTTTTTGTGCACAGGCACGTACCGTTGCAAATATCCTTTTAAATTTTTATCCTTGAATATCCCTGAAAATTTGGAATATCTTCATCCTCGGCCTTCTAACTTTGTTTGCATAGACAAAAAAAAAAATTTAAAAGAGCATTTTCAATATCTATTCGTCCTAGCAAACAAAAAACTTTAATTATTTTTAATTCTACAGAATTTTCTCTTTCATTTGGTACCCATATTTTGGTTTTAAATAACTTTTTTAAATAACCATATCTTTGAAATTTCGAAGTTCTTTAAAAAGAAAAACTAAAAACGCAGTTTTACTATATTTGGCCTATGGTTTCGTGAGTATATTAATTTCTACGTGTATTTTGAAATTTGTTGGTTTTTGTTGCTCTATGAAATTTATGAGATCGACCTATCTCAGCTGCCGATTCAAAAACGTTGAGATGGGATGTTTTTGAGCCAAACTCTGAGATACGGCGTTCCTCAACCAAATTTCGAAGTAGGGCTTTCTTGAAAAGTTGTCTGAGATAGGGCGCTTTGTAACTGGCTGCCGAGATAGGTAGATCTTCCACTCAGCCGTCGATATGTAGTATTCCCAAAATTAATTGCAATAATTACCGATCAAGTAAGATTGAATAAAAATCATATTATATCGAAACATTTGTAACCAACTTTTAACGATTAATTTACGATTCTTATAAAAATTATAACTGATACAGCCACTGCTTTGTTTGCAGTGGTTTCTCTATATGTCTCTTCTTAACAGAACTTTAAATGAAAATAGTTATTTGTTACATAAAGAAAATATTTAAAAGAAATATATCGTTAAAACTGTACAACTCCGAAAAGGTATGCAGTTTTGTTTCATGTTTTGTTACTGCAGTGTAAAAGTAATTTAACAGAATATATTTCAGGGTTAAGTCCTAATAAATTTTTCATGTACATATATTATAATGAAAAAGCGCTAATAAGAACATCTAAAAAATTAAACAATTGGCTAGACGTAAAACATAACAAATGTGAAAACATAAAAGCATGCTTTCAGGCGCTTGAACGATGGCACGATGAAAATAAAATACAATACAAGTTTGTTGGTCTGAGTTGATGCTTCCGACAGGGTGAGAATAAATAAAAGCGTGGCATTAATCATACTTTTCGTAGTAATTTAACACACTCAACAACATAACTGCAGTTATTTATTTATTTTTTTTTTTCAACGCATACTCTCTCCTACATCCCCTCCCCTCTGTTTCTTCACCTTCTTACCACTTCATCGTCTACTCACCCACTAGCACCGTCACTTGCACATTTATCTTGCCATTCGCCGCCTCTTTACTGGACTGTATGTGCACCGCATCTGGTCCGGCAGTCGATGTCGCCGCTGCTGCCATATTACGATCGCTTAAAATCATCGCTGTCGCCGATGTAGAACGATGATGATGTTCACCACCCACTTTATATGCATTCAGTTGCAATTCATCATTCTCTCGACCTTCTGGTGGTCGACGCGAATTATATGTATGTGTGGAAGCATCCATTACATCGATGGCGGACAGCGACTGTGGCAAATAGGAGTTGGCGGCAATGCCATTTGTCGCTGTCGCGCTCGCCGCAGCGGCCGTCGCCGATGATGCAGTGGCAAGACTAGCAGTATAGGCTGCAACTTTCTTATCGTTGTTGTTATTAGTACTAATTGTATTATTATTGTTATTATTGGCGTTGATATTATTATTAGTTGGCGCTTTCGTTAGCCAATTGTAGTCGTGTGCGGAGGCGGACGTTGTTGTGGCGGCTGTTGTATGGTCGTGGGCGCCATCTAATAGCGCCAACGTGGAATGATGATGATTGGTAGTGTTGTTGCTGACACCGTTTACATCGGCAAGTGCTGCACTATCAGGCGCAATGAACACTTCTTGCGCTTGCAGACGAAGGCGAGCCTCTTCAACGGCGTCCTTTTTGGTTGTTAGCGTTTTATCGCGCAACGAAGTGCGACGCACAGATTGGGCGCTATTGAAGGGGGAAAAGAAAAAAATGTCAAACAGAAAGGGAATAGAAAAGAAAGACGGTAATATGTTAAATGGTGAATTAAAACCGTTTTAAATAGTTAATTAAAAATGTTTGCTGTATATTGCGAGTAAGTACTCACCGTGTGTTGTTGCTTTGTGATCGGCGCACTCTTCGTCTTTGCGCCTCTGCTAGACGTTTGCTTTCCTGTTCCGTCTTCAGTTGTTCGATGCGTTCGCGGATTTCGGGATCCTCGCAAATGTCTGTGGGCGTAAGTGGGAATAAGAAAAATATTTCAGAGCACTTGCTTCAATTTTATAAAACGGAATTAGCATGTCGAACTCTTTTTTGACACAGTCTTATAAAATACTTGAATAATTCGGAAAAGTATAGGATACCTGAAGGCGTTTCATCGTCTTTATTTTTGGCATTCAGATCAGCACCGCATTGCGCAAGCATCTCGAGCACCTCCAACTGTTTAATGAACCAATTGAAATTTGTCAATTGAGCTTATGAAGTAAACAAATTAAATTTATGTAATTTTAAGAACTTTTTCAATTTATTCAATTTTATTTGAAAACTAAGTTTAATTAGATTTTTTTAATTTGTTTTCTTTTGTTTTGATATTTTATTATAGTTTTTACTTTTAGCTTTGTTTTATTTTTTTAGATTTAATTTAAATGTATTGTTGCTTTCTATTTTATTTTGTATTTAGTTTCTATTAATTTAATTTTGTTTCCGTCTGTTTTATTTTTTTAATTTTATCTTATTTATTTTTATTCAATTTTATTTGATCCCACTTCATCTTTATTTTGTTTCTTTTTATTATACCCGAGCGCACTTGTGCACAAGGGTATTATAACTTTGTCCACATAACGGTTGTTTGTAACATGCAAAACGAATCGAGATAGATATAGACAAATGTATACATAAATGATCAGAATGAAAAGAGAAATCGATTAAGCGGGGACTGTCTGTCTGTCCGTCCGTCCGTCCGTCCGTCTGTGCACACGATAACTGAAGTAAAAATTGATATATCTTAACGAAACTTGGTATGTGCATTTCTTTCGTGCGTAGGACGGATGGTAGTGAAAATGGGCAAAATCGGACAATAACCACGCCTACCTCCCATATAACGGTAATTTGGAGAAATACGAATTCTTCGATAAATCAACAAATATTAAAGCTAATTTACTCAAAATGTATGCTTGCAACAATTCTTTGCCAAGAAATACGTTTATGACAAAATTTTGGAAAATGGGCGTAGCACCGCCCACTTATATGTATCTCGGTAACCGTTCTACCAATTTGTGCCAAACTCGGTATGATTATTGTGCTTGCCACATAGAAGCAAAACGTTGAAAATTATTGGAATCAGATTCAAATTACGACCACTTTTCATATAACGGCAAATTTCAGAAATGCTTGAAACTTCAATATTTCGAAATTTAAGGACGCTAATTTACTCAAAACTGATACGCATCGGCTTACCATGTAGCGGTACCTGCGCCGGGTATTTAATGTTCGGCTCCGCCCGAACTTAGACTTTCTCTTTTGTTTTTTATTAACTTTTTATATTTTTTAACTCTTATTTATTATACCTTTCATGAGCATGAAATGGTATTATAACTTTGGTCCGATGTTTGTAAGTACCAGAACAAAAAGAGATAGACCCATTAAAATGTATACTTATTTGATCAGAACGTCGAGCTGAGTTGATTTATCCATGTCCGTCTGTCCGTCTGTCCGTCTGTCCGTCTGTCTGTCTGTTTGTATGCAATCTAGTCTCTCAGTTTTCGAGATATCCGGATCAAATTTGGTAAGTGGGTGTATTTTTATAATGTATTAATCATTTGTCGGAACCGGAAGAATCGGACCACTATAACATATAGCTCCCATACAACTGATTGTTCAGATATGAGATTTTTCGTTATAACTTCTCCATTTATGCAGCTAGGAACATGAAATTTTGCAGTACTTGCACCTATTATCAACAGAATACTTACAGTGGAAATTACAAAGATCGGGTCACTATAACCTATAGCTCCCATACAACTGATTGTTCAGATATGAGATTTTTCGTTATAACTTCTACATTTATGCAGCTACGAACATGAAATTTTGCAGCACTTGCACCTATTATCAACAGAATACTTACAGTGGAAATTAAAAAGATCGGGCCACTATAACCTATAGCTCCCATACAACTGATTGTTCAGATATGAGATTTTTCGTTATAACTTCTACATTTATGCAGCTACGAACATGAAATTTTGCAGCACTTGCACCCATTATTAACAGAATGCTTACAGTGAAAATTAAAAAGATCGGATAACTATAACCTATAGCTCCCATACAACTGATTGTTCAGATATGAGATTTTTCGTTATAATTCATGCATTTATGCAGCTAGGAACATGAAATATCGCACCATTTTCACTCATTATTAACAGAATACTTACAGTGAAAATAACAAGGATCGGGTGACTACAACATATATCTTCCATACATCTGATTGTTCAGATATGGGATTTTACTGTAAAACTCCTTTATTTGAACAGCTAAAACCGATAAATTTCGTAAGATATTTTATAAATAATAATACAAAGTCTACTGAGAAAATCGTCAAAATCTATGCTGTATAAGCTTTATCTCCTATACCACTGATTGTTCAGATACCAGTTTTTGCGATATATCTCCTTTATGTAGGAAACTAAACCCAATAAATTGTGTCGGTTTATATACCGATCACATAGCAGTGAAAATCACTTAGATTGGTGCTAATATAAGGTATATCTTCCATACCTCTGTTTGTTCAGATGCGATTTTTTATATAGGTATGTAACTCCTCTATCGATGTATGCAGATGTACTCAAAAGCAGTAATCTGTCAAAGTAAAATTTGCAGATGTTCATGAAAGGTATGAAGCCTTCGGCATAGCCGAAGACAGCGCTGCTCTTACTTGTTTTTTTATTGCTTTTGTTTTTGGTTTTTAATTTTCTATTTCTGTTGTTTTAGTATTTATAACCATTTTTTTGTGTTTTAATATTTTATGGGGTTTTGTTGTTTTATATTACTTTTATTTTATCTTCATTTTGTGTTTTTTTTTTACTTTATTTTTTATTGCTATTAAATTTTTTACGCTTTGTTTATTTTATTGTTTGTTTTATTATAATTTTTTATTATCTGTTATTTTATTTTTATTTGTATTTTTTTATTATTATTTAATTTCGATTTTATTTCACTTTTAACTTTATATATATATATATATTTTTTTATCTTACCGGATAACTTTGGACTACCTGAACAGGAAAGGTGGTACCTCAAGGGTGGTCCCATACAAGTTTGGGTTAGTTCCGATTTTTGGATCATGAAGAAATTAATTGTAATTGTTAATTTTTTAATAAATTTTTTGAATTAAATTTAATTTTATTTTTACTTAGCTTTCCTTTTATTTTTTATTTTATTTTGTGTTATTATTATTTATACCTATTATATATATATATATATGTATAATTATTTTTTAAATTTTTATTTAATACATATTTGTTTTTTTGTTATTATTTTTGTTATTTTTTTCTTGCTTAATTTTTAAATCATTCCGTTACTTTTTGTTTTTATTTTTTATTTCATTTTAATTTCATGTATTTCATTTTATTGTGTTTTATTTAACTCTTTTGTTTAGCTTTATTTTGATAATTTCTTTTCAAAAATATTTCTTACATGTCCCCAACACGCGGCCGCATGCACCGGTGACCACATATCCTTATCCACAGCATCCACATTGACATGCATCTCCAGCAGGAATTCCACCACGCGCACATAGCCATTCGCCGCAGCTATGTGCAGCTGTAAGTCAAAAATAACAAATAAGTTTTCTCCTCACATAAATCCCCTGGTCTTCCTCCTCTCAACTCACCGGCGTCGCACCCTGGCAATCGGGCTCCTCCAAATCGCCGCCTGTTCGCGCCACTTCCATCAAATCCTTCAGCATCTGACGCTCCGTCGACGAGCGCGTCTCATCGATCAGCTCTTGCGTAACGCCGCGCTTCGACATCTCAGCCTCAATGTAGTCCAATGTGCTCTCATCATCGCACAGATCATACGGCATATTGCCGTCCGTATTCACCGCCAGCAAATTCGCACCATGATCGATGAGTATACGCACCAACTCCAAGTGACCGCAGGTGGCGGCCGCATGCAACGGTGTCCACTTGTCACTATCCTGCGCATCCACATTCGCACCATACTCCAGCAGCAGCCGCAACATCTCCACATTATTATCGATGCAACATTGATGCAATGCCGTGAGGCCATCTTCATTCGCCGCATCCGGTGTAATGCCACGCTCCAGCAGTTCCGCCACTTCATGCATATCATTACGACTGGCCGCCTCGAGCAACACCACGCTGCTCTCGAAGGATATGTGCCGGCTGCCGCTGCTAGAGTTCGAACGAAAGTGGTGTGTGGTATGACTGCTGCCGAGCGCCGAGGTCGCATTACCCTTGGCGCGTTGCAATTTCAGCCACTCCTTTTCCTTTTGACGTGCGACCTTTAGCTGCTGCGCCCGACGACTGATGGGAGAAAGAAAAATATGTGCATAAATGTATGGTAAAACAATAAACAAAACAAAAGGTGAGGTCATGACAAATGTGAATGTAGGAAGGAGGTGGCTTTTGTGGTTGCACTTACAGTCGAGCCAGCTGTAGGCGTTCGTGTGTCGGTAGATTTTCCACCGTTTGCATCTCGGCGACGAGGTCGGCATGCTCCATTTTCAGCTGTGACTTGTGCGGCTCATCCGCCTTGCGGTTTACTAAAATGCCCTTGACCATGTTTGCAGACTAAATAATTGGGTGTTGCTGTGGTATATTTATTGGTTATCTTATTCAACGATGAACGTCCGCCTTTGAAATGTGCGCGACCGCTAACGCCTTGATATGTAAATTCAGTTTGTTTGCTGGTGTGTTTGCGCGTGTGACTGTGAATGTGCTGAGTAGATGTTAAAAAACAAATGCAAATTGCATCATTTCGCTTTCAGCGCTTAGTTAGACTTTAAGTTGCTGAGAGAGCTTTTGTTGATTTTTCTTTGTAGTTTTGCTCTGCTTAGAATTCGCTAGTAATTAAAACATTTATTTTTTTTATTTTTGTTGCTTTTGTTTTGTTGATTTTGTGTGTTTAAGTGGCAAGTTTTGCTGGTTTGACCGCTTGCTGGCCGCGTCTTCCCTCTGCCTGCCGTTCAGCTGCCCACTAAGAGACGACTGCTGACTCACATCCTACCGCCGGTGCGCATGCGCAATCGCCAACTTGTCTATCTACCCGTATTGTAATTGATTTATTAAATTTTTTTATATTCAGTCTTATTTAGTCATTTCGTTTCGCTTTTGTGCGCCAGGAGGATCATGTGATGATCTGCAATTAAAGCAAAAAGATTAATTAACCAAGCAGCTTATAAAAAGTGCAAAAAAACATAGCGTAGAGAAAACTTATGCGCATGTATGTAATAAATAAAACTAAAACTTAATAAAAAAAAATATAGATTATTTAAAATTCGCATACTAGATTACCATCAGAGCTATGATTTGATAGGTAAGACCGATTCGGATGGGATATATGATCCTAAATTTCAGAGATCTTACATGCACCTATTCTGCAAAAGCAATATAAATGAGGGATCGAGAACGCATTCTAGTTCGGGTAAAAAAGGTCTTGGGAACGTACTGCTACAGAACAAAACGATAACAAAAGTTTTGAGAACTTAACGTTAAGAATGCTTGTTGATGAATGACACTTTTCAACTTTCATGTCGTCTATCATTATGGTGAACTGTCCATTTATGGAACAAATTTTCATTTTCTGTGCAAGAAAAGTGCGTGTTTTAAGTCTTTCGTTAACTTAATTTGCATAATTATCTTTCTTTTTAGATTAATTTTAATATTCAAACATTTCAAACTGCAAGAACGCTATGAGACATTTTCGCGAATAGTTCAGAGAAGATTTTGCCCCGTTTTTTTCTTCGAGAGAAAGTTCCTTAGAGTATTTTTCCCGGTTTGTTCTTTGCCAGAGCGTTCCAGAGTCTTTTGATCCCATTTTGTTCTCTTGGAAATGTTCCCGAAAGTATTGTTCGCATTTTGTTCTCTTTGTGAACGTTCCACAGGGTTTTGTTTTTATATAATTCCCGTTCAGAACGTTCTCGACAGTTTTGTAATCACTTACGTTCTTATGAAAACACTCCCGGAAATTTTGTTTCTTATTTCGATTTCGGGTTTTAAGTGTGCTTGGGAACAAAACAATGAGAACGACATTTAGTTTCGATCATACATTTTGTTCTCGGTCCCTGATTTAGTTAGGTATCTCGATTTTTTTCTTTTACACGTAATAGCCCATTTCCACCAAAAGCTTAATTGCAGTTAAGAACTCAGGCAAGAATTTTAACATAGGGTGATCGGCAAGTTTTATTTCTTAATCTTTTTTTTTGCTTTCGTTTGCTTGTACTCGATATGTGCAATTACTCCCTACGAGTTGTAATCCGCTTTTCCAATAGGCATAAACTGTAGTTAAGGCTTGGTGGAAATTCAATATAAGGCCTTTAAAAAGTTTAGTAGGGCTTTAAGGATAGGAAGTGTATGTGCTCGCACTGCGCTATTAAGCATAGCCTTCGCTTCACGAAAGCGGCAGAGCTCATTTGACCAAATATCTGGTCTCTGCAGATAATCCTTCAGCCTGCAATTTCCGGTAAGAATACTTGTGACGATTCATAATTTCGCTTTTTGCAGATTAATTAAAAATTAAAATCTCTTTAAATACATATCGATGGCTGAGTGGAAAATCGACCTATTTCGGCAGCCAGTTCGAAAACGCCCTATCTCAGCAAAAATTTTCAACAACGCCCTATTTCAGAATTTGGTCGAAGAATGCCCTATTTTAGAATTTAGTTGCAAAACGCCCTAACTCAAAATTCATTTCAAAAATGCCCTATCTCAACTGCCCATTTAAAAACGCCCTATCTCAGCTCATTTTCAATGTATTTTCATTTGAGATAGGGTGGTTTTTTACCGAATTCTGAGATAGGGTGTTTTTCAATAAAATTCTGAAATAGGGCGTTCTTCATTCAAACTCTGAAGTAGAGAGTTCTTAAATAGTTTTCTGAGATAGGGCGTTTTCGAACTGGCTGCCAAGATAGGTCGATCTTCCACTCAGCCATCGATATCGTACCTTTGCAGCAAAAGTGACATAATCCAAAAAAAAAATCAAAAACTCGAGAAAAAAGGCTTTACATTTTACAGGGTACAAAATGAACACACATTTTCAAATGACCTATTGTTAATCGATACACCTATGCAATTTTTACACAACACTCGGGCAGCAAAGGTATGAGGTCCTGCATGTAAGGACTTTGCTTGGAGTAAACGTATTGAGCGCCATCAGTGCTGTTCTCCCATTAATCTACTTCACTTCCTCAGTTCTTCTTTCATTATAACGGGTGATTTTTTTGAGGTTAGGATTTTCATGCATTAGTATTTGACAGATCACGTGGGATTTCAGACATGGTGTCAAAGAGAAAGATGCTCAGTATGCTTTGACATTTCATCATGAATAGACTTACTAACGAGCAACGCTTGCAAATCATTGAATTTTATTACCAAAATCAGTTGGCAGAAAATCCGCTTTTTTATCGACAAATTTTGTTCAGCGATGAGGCTCATTTCTGGTTGAATGGCTTCGTAAATAAGCAAAATTGCCGCATTTGGAGTGAAGAGCAACCAGAAGCCGTTCAAGAACTGCCCATGCATCCCGAAAAATGCACTGTTTGGTGTGGTTTGTACGCTGGTGGAATCATTGGACCGTATTTTTTCAAAGATGCTGTTGGACGCAACGTTACGGTGAATGGCGATCGCTATCGTTCGATGCTAACAAACTTTTTGTTGCCAAAAATGGAAGAACTGAACTTGGTTGACATGTGGTTTCAACAAGATGGCGCTACATGCCACACAGCTCGCGATTCTATGGCCATTTTGAGGGAAAACTTCGGAGAACAATTCATCTCAAGAAATGGACCGGTAAGTTGGCCACCAAGATCATGCGATTTGACGCCTTTAGACTATTTTTTGTGGGGCTACGTCAAGTCTAAAGTCTACAGAAATAAGCCAGCAACTATTCCAGCTTTGGAAGACAACATTTCCGAAGAAATTCGGGCTATTCCGGCCGAAATGCTCGAAAAAAGTTGCCCAAAATTGGACTTTCCGAATGGACCACCTAAGACGCAGCCGCGGTCAACATTTAAATGAAATTATCTTCAAAAAGTAAATGTCATGGACCAATCTAACGTTTCAAATAAAGAACCGATGAGATTTTGCAAATTTTATGCGTTTTTTTTAAAAAAAAAGGTATCAAGCTCTTAAAAAATCACCCGTTATTTGGACCTATTGTTAGGTGCGGTTCAGGCCGTCGCTTTTCTGGCTATTGTATATCACATTTTCCTTCAATCACTTGTGAAAATGTTATCTATATATGTGACGTGGTCTACGAAAAGGGAGCTTACGTGCGAAAACTAGTTTTCTGTGAAAAAGCTGTTAAAAGTAAGCAACTCGTTTCGTCAGTTTCTCATTATCTCGTTAATTGTTCTCCGCGCCGGACGTCCAGTAAGTGTTGTTGTTGGTCCAGTAAGTGTTGTTGTTGGTCCAGTAAGTGTTGTTGTTGGCCGGAATATTATTATAGTTCATCGTGTAAGTTGCTAGTGTGGAACATTTAAAAAAGTAACACTGAAGAATTGACGTTTAGTGTGTCTGTTGATTATCGTCTTCGCATTTCGCATGAAATGAAACATGAGTGTTGATGAGGAGTTCAGTGCCGTATACGGACAATATTTCCATGAAAAGGATGATGAAAACGATGATGAAAACTATGAAGAGAGCGATGATGATGAAGACGAAGTATGTGTATCTCAGGCAGAAGATGATACCGAACAAACTTTTGTTAAGATGGGCCTGTATGTTGTTGATGTAAAGGAGGAGGAGCTGGTAACAAAATTTCTGTCAAAAGATTGTTGTAATAATGATAATAGCCCATAATACGTTTTTCTAGTGTATAATCATGTCTTTATAGCTTATAATTCAATGTATTTTGTTCATTACCAATAAATTATATTTTGTCGTATTTTTACTCTTCTTTCTCTACATTTTTAGTACACTTCTAAGCAAGTTAGGATTTTCTGCTTTTCACCACGTGAAAAAGCATCTCATCTTCCATCCGAATCAACCAAAAAATGAAAATTGATTTTTTGACACCTAAGCCCCCTTTCCGTAGACCAGGTCACATATATGTATATAAATATAATATCGCAAAACTATTGCAATTTTAATTTAAGTTTCCCAGATCCTTATGCCCGTTAAAGGGTTAATGTTCGCCGATGAACATCGAAAAGATCGTCCAATATCGGTTTGTACGCCGGAAATTTTGAGAAAATGGTCGCTTGTTTCTTCGTAATAACGGTTATGCACAGTAGCATTAGCGGTACGTATGTCATTTTTGGACGAATGGAGGAAAACCAGCGAAGAACGACACATGGGGCGGTATGCATAAAAAATAAGCAATTGATTTTACTTGAAATTTCATACCTTTCAATTAAATTTATTTGGAAAAATCGAGTATTTCATCAAGCAAATGCGAGTTCTCACAGTCCTCATCAAAGGACGCGATTTATGATCGAAACACCTTTATGTTCATTGTCCATAAGTGATACATGCTCACACATACATACATATATCCATTTTTAAAGCATTTTTAAGAAGTTGGCTATGCAAGGTTCTATAAGGCTCTTTAAAGACATTTGGGTAAAATATCCAACCCTCTTAAGTGCCTTGAAATGATGTGCGCAAAAAGTAAGAGGCACAATAAACTACACAATTTTGGCTCCTATCAAGGAATATTTATTTCTTTTATGTTTTTGCATTTAAATGATGTTACGTGTTACTTCTAAGTAATTGCATTAATTCATTCATTAAATTTTAATCACAAAAAAGTGATTTGAAGCATGAAATTGTGAACGAAAAACCAGTATCTAAGGATATGCAACAGGGTGGTCCACAAAAAAGTTTAAAATTTTAAGCGTACCCCCCTAAACGGGAAAAATAATACTCGTTTTTTTTTTGTTAAAAAAAACGATATTTAGAAAAAAACACATTGAAAATCATTATTTTTCGATAGAAAAACTCTGTTTCCCTTCAGGAGACTTCCAATAAAAACGATTTTTATGGCTACCCCAATTTCTTCTTTTTTTTTGTTTTTTAATGGACCTATAAAAAATTGTTAGTATCAAAAAATGGTTTAATAAACAATTGGGTATTGTTATTGGAAAGCACCTAAAGAGAAATAGAGTTTTCCGAAAAAAAATTAATTTTCAAGAACTCCATTACATTTCTACGAAACCGTGTTTTTCCCCATATAATTACATGGTACATTTCGTGCGCTTTGAGGCAGTTCTAAATATTATTAAAAAAACACGGTATTTTTTCCATTTAGAAACATCCTAGGGGTGAGAGCATAAAATTAAAAAAATTCGTTTGGACCATCCTAATATGCAAGCATGTTTTGTAATATATAGTATGATATAAGCACAAACGCATACTATATACATACATTCACTCACATTATTTTATATGACAGCTTTAAATATGCTCTAGTAAGCCAATTAATTTCGTCCTTTTTGGCGAATACTGTGCATTAGATCAACATGTCAAACGACGATAAATAAATATATGTATGTATATGTACATATACTATGTATGTATGTACGTACATTAGACCGTACGACCTTACAATCAAAAACAGAAAGTGCGACGTACTTACGTTGGCCAGATTTCTGCGGCCAAAAATCGGGACTTTTCTAAAGCATCGAATCTAAACATACAATTATGTTTTTAGCATAAAAAGACAAAACATCTTTTAATACAGTTTTATTTAAAACAAAACAAAGAGAAAAAAATTAAAAATTATCGCAAAAAAGGTATACACACAATATATACGGTGGCGAGAACGTAAATAGGGAAAGGTTTATTATTTTTTATATGCAAATATAACTTACTATCTAAAAAAAAAAACATGTAAGTCAAAATTTAAAACTTTGTACAACATTTATAAGAATTCGACGAATTTTAACAAATGTTGATCAAAATTTTAATCAGATTTTCTCTTTTGTAGCCCATTAAAATTTAGTACAATAAAGGGCAAGTTTGAAGCAGTACCCTTGATTTTGGCAACACCTTCCACAAAAAATTTACCAAAAATCAACGGTACTCATAATGTTTCTAAGAAATCTAAGTAAAAAGCTCAAAATATTTATGACTCTCTGTCGAATTTTACTCGTTTTTGTACAAATTTTGAAATTTTGACTTACACGATCGAGCTATACTATCGTAAAAAATTATAAAAATTAATACTAAACATTAAATAATCGAGAGGAATAGCCAAAGAATGCAAAAATGTCTCTTCTTTATTTATATTTTCGCCATTGCTGGCTATGTTTATGGCTCCCTCATATTCTATTTCCTTTGTGAGAACGAAAGTGCTGCCACGTTTGTACGAAAAATTGTTTTTGGGCCAAGAGCACAGGGAGACTCTTATTAAATTAATAAATAAAATACTGAAAATCGGGACTTACTTGGTACAAATGTGAAAAATCGGGACACTTATACCTACGACTTTTAAAAAATATTCAGCGGGATAATTTTCTCAAAATCGGTACTGTCCCGCCAAAATCGGTACGAATGGTCCCCGTAGCCATACTCCCCTGAATCTAAAGTATCTTTGTAAGGTAATTGCGAAAAAACTCGGCAATATTTTTATTTTTTTTATTAAAATTAAGTAGCTCTGCTGGAATAATCAAAATACTTCCTTGGTAAAATTCTAATGATTTTTTTATTGCTTTTATTTATTGACATTAGGGTGTTTCTTTTTTTATCGGAAGCAGACACAAAACAACGCATGCAGAAAACAATTCCCAGACCGTCCATTGTACTGTTTTTATGTCCCCTATTAACTGTTTTAAAACTGCATGATATGTAGTTGTGATGTACGCTTATCACAGTCAGGTGTTTGTGTCACGTGAAGTGAGCAGCCAACAGTCCAACAAGTTGTGTGCAATTCCCTCTGCTCAATGAGAGCAAAAAGCTAGATATTCCTTCGATGCCGCCTCCCAGTCATTGCTGATCGAAGTATTTACCCAGTCTCTGATGGTGGCTTCCATGGCCGAATGTGGGAGTTCTATAACTGGTTGCGGACCGTAGAATGCCTGGTCTGAGCCAACTGTGGCTCAAATGGTCAGATGTCTCATTACCAAGTACTGCCGAGTGATCCGGCACGCAGAGTAAAGCAAGCTCGTTATGTTTATCAACATGATTTAGTCAAGACTTGCATTGCCGAACTAGTTTGGAAGTAGGTAGAGAGCTGGCAAATGCCTTCCCCGCCACCTATTTTCCACCACGTAGTCCATGGCCTTGATGGTTGTAAATACGTCAGCCAAGAAGACCAAAGCACATTCCCCAAGAAAAAGGTAAAGTTTATCCCCATTATCCTGACCCAGAGTCAGTTTTGGAGCCATCAGTGAAGATTCGACAATGCGTATGTCTGGGCTCAGTGCTGGAATCCTCTGGGAATTCAACATTATAGACTCTCTTTAACCAAGATAAAGGCGGCGTACTATCGTGTGGCATTGAAAGACAGTCACCCCACTCAGTGTTATACCAACATCCATTTATTTTTAGTCTGCAGGCTTTCCTTTAAGGCTGTCCCACGTTTGAAGAAATAAAGTGACGGTAAGTGCAGCAATGCGTCAACAGCAGCGCCAGGTATTGTAGAGAAAGCAGCCATACAGCACACGGCAATCGTTCTTTGAAGTTTAGCAAGCTGATTATGGATCTGATCACAGAAGTATAAATCCAGAGGATTCGTTTTGGTGACAGACCTGTTTGCATTGCCGAAATGCCGTCAATGATTTGGAGGTCTTGTGCTCCACGTTAGATTTCCACGATTGTTTTGCATCCAGAATTACTTCTAGATACTTTAGTTCGGGAGAAGTCTGAATTGTGGCTCCTTTAAGTGTGAGGGGGACCTCCGACCTTCTCCATCTAGTGATGAGCACAACACTAGTTTTAGTTGGGGTAGAAGTGAGTACATTTCCATTACACCAAGTGTCAATCGGATTAAGTATTGTCGGCGCTTTCCTGCAAACAGACGGCATAGATCTCCACGAGACAAAAACATCGATATATCATATTTTAAGATCCGACTGCCGAAGATATAACGAAAAAAGGCGATCCCTACGTTCGGGAAAAAATTGTGGTGGTGGTAGGAAATTAGATCTGGTGGGTAAGTACTAGAACCGGGTAATTGAGGTCAATTAAGTTTGCAACAAAAAAAAGCTAACTTCATCATACATTAAGATCCGACAGTAAATGCCGAAGATATGAAGAAAATAAAAAGGCGCCCCTACGTTCGGTCTTGGAAAAATACTTTCAAGACTCAGAGGGGTATGGTACGGTCTAATGTACGTGTATACATCTACATATACTAACGACCATGCATACATACATACATTTTAATTAATTTCCAATTAAATTTTGACATTGCTTGCGAATAACGCTCGGTCTACACTGCTGCAATTATTGCAGCATTAAATTGGCTTACGGTGATGGAGGCAAGTCACGCATACAGCCAACTTTGAAGCATTAATTTTTCGATATCAGAATGAAAGTACCAGCGACAAGGACACACAGACGAACACACATACATACGTACGCGCAGGCTGCGTGGGTAACGAGCAGAGAAGTTGACAAAGCAGTTGCAAAATTTTCTAGAATAAAGAGAATCAAAAAAAGAAAGCAGAAGAAAATCCACTAAAATTTGTCAGCTAATGGATTTCATAAAGGAAGAGAAAAATTTATGGCGAAAATCGAAAAATTACATTATGTGCTTGGTTCAATTGGTTGAAAGTTGAAAGCGTACACTAAAAATAAAAAAAGGCATTAGTGCGTACTGTTGTTTTGGAGCTGGCGTGGTGGCAAATCAACGTTGAGTGCAAATAAATTCCAAATGCATTTCCGCTTGACATATTTTCCCATTCAGAGTTATTAAGTGAAAGGGTGGCGAGTTCAACTAACTTAAAATGCAGTAGAAATAATTCATAAGTTGCAGCTGAAATCGTAGTTCGAGTCATGTTGCATGTACGTAAAATACAAATTTGCCAGCAGGAAAATGGCAATTAAATTAGTAAGGAGTTGCAGCATAAACAACGACTAAAAATCAAGGTAAAAAAACAGAAATGCATAAAACATCAACAAAAGCACATACTGGCAAATACATACATATGTATTAAAACACATATGAACGCCTTAATTGCGTTTGCTTGTGTGCACAAAGAGGCAGGAAGTAATGGGCAACGAAGCACAGTGTTTACATACACCTAAAGTGAACGCTTGCAGCCATACGTCTGTATGTATGTATGTATGTTTGCATGTTGTGCCATAGCACATAAAAGCGTTGATTTAAAAAAAAACCGAACGACCTTGCAACAATGTGCTCGTAAATAGTACGCTTACTACCAACACAAAAAAAAATGTCCAGGAAAATGCTATAAGGAAGAACAAAATTAAAATGTTTGCCTCCAATGATGATGCTGATGGTGCCTGTGGATCGTGTATTCCCAGTAGAAAACTCTATCAACGAACAAATTGGCACAATTCGCATCCAACCTAAGAAGGACGACGAGCGCAGAGCTTCAGATGCTGGTAGACATTCTATCAGAAAATAAAATAGCAATCAAATGTCTGCAAGACCGCAGCTGGCGTCTGTGGAGACGAAGATGGAAATCTGAAAACAGATCAATTGTATAGGGATGATGTTCAGGTTCCTGCACTCTGGCCAAGACGAGGTCAAAATAATAATAAGGCGGTTTAAGAACAACAAAGCTCCCGGAGCCGACGCTGTAACGTCTAGGCTGTTCGAAACCGGCGGCGAAGTGCTGGTCAGACACATGAATACATGCCCGAAGTTTGGAATTTCAATGTAATTTGTGCATCCCGCAAGGGCATTTTGCAGAAGTGGAATGATGGGCCTGACAACGGCGGGGTTCATAGTCAACGGCCGCCAGTCCGGGAGCTGATCGGAAGCTCAACTGGTAGTAGTTTCGGCTACGAGGTCTGGTACCACTGGGAAGAGGAGCCCCGGAGTTTACTCTGGCTGGTTCTTGAGTACGAGCCCCTCTGGGAGTATCGTGGTGGTTGATGTGGAGTTGCATTGCATGACCCAAAGTAGGGCAGAGGTTTAGATAGGCCTCGAAACCTACCAAGGTGGTTAGTGTGTCTATTCCGCATTGCCGACTGTTGTTGATAATGCTAGCGTTTCGGGGTGCTGATCAACGCATCGATTTCATCCGCTGTGCTTTTGAGTACCATGGGTCTAGGCCGTCGTCGATAGGTACCCACGTTAAACACCTACATACATTGTACTTTATCCAATTCACAATAAGGGACAAACCACCGATTGCGCCAATTAGCTCAGCCCTAGTAAGTCCACCATTGACCAGCAGCATTTATTGTCTCTGTTTTGTGAGCGAAAATTGCAAATTATTTGCCTGATTGTTTAATAAAAACCGTTTCCCAATCATATATGGCCTCGCCCTGGCATTGTCCACAGCAGTGCTTTTCTGTATCTATTTATTATTATTATTATGGGCCATATGCACCGCGACCTATAAAGTGGTCTATTGTGCGTGACCATCCGCCCTATACTCGTATAAAAAGGCTATTGATGTAGCAAGTGATTTTTGTTCCAAATTTCAAATGCATTAACTGTAACAAGCCCCGAACTTAACTTAACTTAAAAATTTAGAATCTTAATAACAAATTTTCATCAAAACCGCAAGCTATGTATCTTGAAAATTTTTGTAAATTTTTGGATTTTTTTTGCCACGCTAATAAATTTAACATTGAATATAGAAGAAGCTTTACGTTACAGAAATCTGAGTTATAAAATCTATTTCAATTGTATTAAGTAATACTATCTCTAGTAGATAAATATTAATTTGAGGTGTACATAGTGACCTAAGGGTATATTGTGTTCTCTTCTATTCACAACTAGACTCGACTAGAAGGTGTGGAGGTATATCTGTGTCCGAGTCACAGAATCGGCAGAGATCGTTCGGGCAGATGCCTAATTTGTACAAGTATCAATATATACCTAAGTTTTAAAAATGTAATCTATGTAGTAAGAGGCAGCCTTTCGGAGGTATCCAACAAATTGTTGCTGGGTTATGCACGGTATTGCTGAGCAGTGTTTCCAGTTAACCGTTTTCCGGCTAGATTTAGCCGGTTGCGATAGCAAACAGCCGGACAAAAATCGATTTAGCCGGCAGCCGATTTGTTAGCCGTTTTGCAAAAAAAAAGTTAGCAGTTTTTAGCCGATTTCGCATTTGCCCTATTTTATTACAATTCAAATCGTATTTTATTAAAATTCTATAAAATCTATTAAAAACTGCTAGCCCTATCTCGGAGAAGATTTTCATGTCGAACTGTGTTAATTATATAAAATTGAAAGAATTTTCTCTAATCCGAAAAGTCTTAAAATACTGGGCCGATTTCAATAATTTTTAATTTATGTGAATATATAGTGACCTAAATCTGAACAAGGACGCGACATTTTAGCATATTATTATTTTATAAAAGTATAGCTGATTACATACAACCACCATTTAAATCACAATTTCATATTTTATGCAAAAGTTATGAAAATTCTGAGATTTTTTAATTAAAAATTTTAGTATAGTTAAGTGCAAATTTAAGGTAGCTGGTACTTCCCGTTGATTTTTAGCAATTTTTTGTTGACGTTTTTTTCCATATAAAAACATTTTAGAACATACTTTGTATGGAAAAGATTGGTAACACCGTTATAAAAATATTACAAAAATCAATGGTATGTCCTAGCTACTTATAATTTTCACCATATTATACTAAATTTTAATGGACTACGAAATTGCATACATACCATTTTGTAAAGAAGTCAATTAAAAAGTTAAAAATTTTAGTAAAACTTTGCAGAATTTTCATAATTTTTTGGTGTTTGTTGAGTAATAATCTATATTTCCATAAAAAAATAATAAACATTAAATAAACTTAAAAAAAAATAATGAAAGGACGTAGCCCGTACAATTTTTGTTCTGAAGCTTAAATTGAAGTGCGCTTAGAAAATAACGAATGAGAATAAAAGAGCACGAATATCTATGTGAAGCAAAACTCTATGGGAAGACAATACCTGTGAATAATTGTATCATGGTGCTATAATACTTTATTGTCGCTTATATCTCATAGCGTTTTCTTTTCTCGAAAAAATGCTGCACTTATTCTGCCTTGTGTTAGTGGTGTCACATTTTCATGTTCTTTTCTCAGCCCTTTCACAAGGCGTCGTGTTCTTGTCTCAGCAGGTTGCACCGCTGATCCGGCGAAAGTGCTGCCTTTTCTGCCCGTGAGGGTGAGAGTTGCATGGTTGATTTTTAATTTAATCTTGTAAAAATTCAATTATTTTCCCTATCAGAAATAAGTGTTTTGCTTTAAAATTGTTAAAGACTTACAGGCCAAGTGAATAATTCAGCTTTATTAAGTTCTATAAATAAATTGTGATGGAGTAGTATATTTTCTGTTTCATTCTCATATAAGGAACGCAACATTTTCTCAGGTTTCAGGGCAACGCAAAGCAAGAGTTCGCATATAAAAGGGCAGAACTTTTTTTCGAAAGAAAACGCTATCAGACAGACATGTGAGAGAGTGAGGAAGACATTAAAAACAGGGGTTTCGAATATATGGACATCAAAATACAATTAAATAGTTGAATTGTTAAAAACTTAAAAAGCGGCTGGCTTGTTCGATATAAATAATGGCGTTGTCTTTTCTCGAAATAGTGTAGGCCTGTTTTCTTCAGACCTTTCACAGCTTCACGTGTTCATTTCTCAAAATATCGCTCTCCGACTAAGCAAAATGCGATTTCTTTAAACAAAACATGTAAATTTTAATTGAAACATTTTAGCCGTCTTTAGCCGCTTTTTTTTTGGCCATTATAGCCGGTCGGCTCAAAAAGTTCTGGCAACACTGTTGCTGAGGGCAAACGCCACCAACGACAACATTTTTGTGTGTGAGGTAGGTTAAAACAGGGTGGTGTGGTAAAACTGCTTGAATGCTTTGTGGCCGCCGCCTTGCACCGTGGCAGTGTATTACGTTGCTGGTTAAAAGCAAGTTGATGAGTCTACAAAATTGAGATTGAGATAATGAGTATGTTTGGGGCTTTTAATGACTTTTCAAAGAATTTAATATTCAGCATTGTTTTCTTTTTCTCACCTAGTTGTTGTTGGTACACATTTCCTATGCGCTGCATAAACAGCACACGCGCTATAATGCTTAAAATTTGCTCATCGTGAGGTGAAGTGAGGTGCGGCAGTGTGAGCATAACCAAAGGAATGAATTAAGGAATTTCCAGTAACAGAAGAAAAAAAAAAACAACGAAATACAAGACAAATAATGTAACGAGCAAGAAAAGTGGAAATACGCGGATAAAAAGTGCAGAAAGCTGAAACAGAAGAAACTACAAAAACTAAACAAAAAACGCACGCTTTGTGTGTGCAAGAAAAATAACAAGAACGAATGGTGACTAAACTTGCCAAAAACTAAATAACAACACGTTGCAAAAAGAAGCTTTCTGCTACTAAAAAGAAGGACGAAATACATACATACAAATAGACAAGCGAGTATTCTGCTCATCCACTTACATATACACACTAGGGATGTTTCGAATGTCATGTTTTTCACATTGGCGAATGCGAATGCGAATGTTAGGAGTAAACTTAAAAAAGCTATAATCAACTTAAGTTATCGTTCTTATTACTAAAAACTTTTTTTAAATTATTAGAACATTGAACGAGTGCTTAACCTATACAGTGTTTTAATCTAGTCAAAGTTCAAAAGGGGCATATTATATTTCAAAAAAAAGTAATTTCGCTGAATTTTCTCCCTTGAGGCGTTTTCTTAGAGGCTCATATATAAGGCCGGCTGCACTAAACAATTGTTCACTTGGAACGTTGGCGGGTGGAGCGCTCAATTATTTGAGGGCCAGATCTGTCACCAATCGAGAGGATTTATTTCACCGAAATGAGCTCGTTTTTCTTTAAGATAGGCCTTCAATTGAGCTTTAATTCCACATTTTTTTAATGTCTCCAGATTCTACACCCGAATCTTCGCTTTCGCTGGAGGAATCTAAAATTATTTCTAGGTTGCTTAAAAGACTTTAAGCAGTACTTGTTGAAGGCCTATCAATGTTGCTTGATATATGTACTACTTAACCATTTAGCACCTGAAGCTAAAAGCCAGTTATTGTCCGCACCGTGGTTGGACAGACTTATTCCCATTCCAACAATATTAGCGTGGACCCTCTGCCCATGTACACATGCGAATGTCTAAAATGATGCGAATTATTCGCATAACGAATGCGAATGCAAATATTCGCCACATCCCTGATACACTCATAGCTAAGTAGATATTTTATTGCAAAGAATTAATTAAAGTTAACGCTATTATCGTACAATTAATGTTTCGAGTGCGCTGATAGCGCCCACGCACTTATACTATACACATACATATATATGTACGTACTACGTATGCACAAGCAACAAAACATTTAAACCAACAAATGCGTAAAACAACAATAAAAATAACAACCTCATCAACGCGCGGCGGCAAAATAAACAACGATAATAAAAATTACGACTGGAAAATAGCATTTTCACACCCTTAAATGAAATTTATATACCTTAGTTGTAGTATTGAAAGGCAACAGCAACAAGAACGCTAGTGGCAGACAACAGTCTGAAGTAAAAGAAGGTGAGTAAGGCATGGAATCAAGAACACAAATTGAGATTTCAAGCAAGGTGTACAGTGGGTCAAGGGCAAATATGTTGATAAGAATTGTGAATGACAGAATTGAAGGACAATCGGCAGGAGTGCAAGTAATCAGAGTTAATTTAATTTATTGAGGAAGGAAATTGGGTCAAAGAAAAAATAAAACAATATAAAACAAAATCAAATAAAAATAATAATATAAAATAAAAGGAAATAAAAGTAAATAAAATAAAATAAAATTAAATTAAATTAAATTAAATTAAATTAAATTAAAATAAAATAAAATAAAATAAGATAAAATAAGATAAAAAAATAAAATAAAATAAAACAAAATAAAATAAAATAAAATAAAATAAGGAAATAAAATTAAAATAATTAAAAGTAAATCAAATTAAATAAAATGAAATGAAATCAAATAAAAAGAATAAAAACTACTACCGACTTCAATGCTTATATAAAAATACAGGCGTACCGTTAATTTCTTCATGATTCATAAACGGAACGAAACTAAATTTTTACGGCACCACTCTTTAGATACCATTTCTCCGATAAACAAGGAATTATCGCAATCGGTTAACGTGGTCCAAAGTTATGTGGCAACATACATAAAAAAAAAATATTCTGAGGAACTGATAGCATGAACGAAAGACACAAGATCACGCCTTAAGGAAAGAAAGAAAAAAGTTATTTTCTAGCTGTTGAAATCTCGACGCCATCTTTGTTGTAAGAAGTAAACAACGAAGAGAACAAAAAAAATCGCGTAATTGTTGAACGCATGAATAATCATTTTTATTATGCAAATTCTCCTATAAATCATGTCGTTGTGTTAAATTATTCTTTACCTTATGTGTGCACACGTTGTCACAAGCGAAAATTAAGAAAATTGCAGTAAAAAGCCACCACCAAATTGTAAACAACGAACAAATGTAAACAAACGGCTTATGTCAAAATCGCCCTACTTTTTTCATAAGTGCGATTATAACGGGCCACTCTTCTGCTGTCGTGATCTTGTCTTTTTGGTTCATGAACTGATAGCATCCTTCTTTGTTTTTAAGTCAGTTAGTAAAGATATAACTTCATAGAAAAAATTCCAGAAAGAAAAAAGTTTGCAATATACAACTGCGCGTCATACTGCACTAAAATTAAAAAAAACTGCTCACCCAAAAACTTTAAAAAAGATCTAATTTAAAAGCTCGAAAATTTTCCAAAAATTTTAAAAATATTTACTCAAGTTGTTTGAAAAATGGAGTCTCTAATTAATTAAGAACAGTAAATTCCAGTTTTGAACCCATGAACGATGTCCGTCTAACTGTCAGCATATACATACATATGTAAAGGCTTCTCTGTCCCACTGCTAGAATTTTAATTTTAGATTCTTTTCAAACATTAAACCTTTTACATTTTTTTGAAAAAACCTTTTGTTTTTTTTTGGTGTAATTTTCTAGAACTTTATTCTTTTCGGAAACTCTAGAAATATTTAAAAGCTACTCAGAAACTCTAGAAATACTCAGAACAGTTTTTTATTTGCCTTTTTGTGACATGTAGTATGCTATGTGAATCTGGCATAGAGTTTTTTGAAACACTTGTTTTGTCAAAATATGCACCCTTTTTCCTTTCAAGAACTATAACTATTGAAAAGCTTTTTTTGTCTTTTTGCGGCATTCCGTATGCCAACTTCACAGAAATACTGAAGTTTTCTGCAGCACTGGTTCTATCACACAACTTTAGGAATCAATTATAATTCCTTGGACAATACTTTGTAACATTTTGGACGTAATCGATCTACATATATGAGACCTCTTAGGACTGCCGCCTTTACCTAACTAACATACTTGGCCAAGCAAAATGCGAATCCAATTCGCACTAAGTACTTTATGTACTGCTTACGCTTTAGTTAAATTTTTAATGCCCGTTTTCACAATGTAGATTTAACTCATATTCGGCCGCTAACTGATGATTTTAAGTTAAAAATAAACCAAAATTTGCAAGAATTCCAGCAGTTCAGTGGTATGTGACTATCTTAATTTTACCAATTCCTTTTGTAATTCTCTAAATAATTTCTGTAATATGGCTTTTAAACTCAACAAAAACCTCAAAGAGAAAGCAACTCACCTCCCATCTATCAATTCTCTGCTCCCATTCTATTTCAAAACTTATTTCTCACTTAGGTCAGTAGAGGTAAATTAAATTAAATTGCCATTATAAAGCAGTTACAAATTTTACGCTTCTTCATTGCACTCGCGCTACAACAATTAGATTAGGTCACCGAATGAATTAACTTCGGTAATGTAAGTAATGAGCGCAAATTTTAAGTCAACGCACAATGACCCTCATCACCTTGAGTAGAGTCGAGTCAGTAAGTCAACCACAGCATTTAGTACACAACGCTGCACTAATTTTTTGGACAATCGAAACACTTTACCATTTTCAAAGAAGGAAGAAAGAAGCGCTATTCAACTCGCAAAGCATTGCGTAGGTGTCATCAATTTCAGTTGAATGAATTTGAGGGATAGTCGTGTTAGCAAAAAAATGTTAGTGAGTGGGAGTCACAAAAGTTAATAGTCGTAATTGTAGTTGTACGAAAGCATGGCATGATAGTAAAGCAAGAAAAAATAACAAGTAACTTAGCATGTTGTAGTGCTGATGGCCACCCAAAAGTCCAATAGTGAGAGAAGCCACTTGCCGTCAAGTTGGCGAACAAACTAAATAAATATTCTCACTAAGTGTAAATAGGGCAGGAGGGCTAAGTGAAGGCCATAATACCATGGAATTCGTTTATTTTTTGGTAAGCTGCGCTGCGTTGCGTTGTTGCAATGATAACTGCTAACTGTTTACCACCTCCATACCAATACTCCATTGAAAGCATTAGTTGAAACAAAAACAATGTTAAACAAGCTTAACTGTAGTAGCTTTGAAGTCAACATTAAATGAGATACGAAAACCCCCTTAAAAAGTTATGTAGGACGAAGAAAAACTACTAGCAAAGTAAATACGAGTAGTTAGTGGCAGAGGGTAAAAGCATAGCATGGCTTGCACAGTTTTGTATGACAATGTTATTGTGGCAGCCGCTGGCATGCAGGCAACTAATGTGTCTGTGTAAGTACACACTTAAGTACACCCCGCGACAAAAGATAACACGCCAACATCTTTTTTACCTGTTTCGACTACTTTTCTTTTGAATTTTTTAAGGCGCATTATTTTTATATATTTCAAAGTATAGCTTTTTAGCTAACAAATACCATATAAATCTAAATTTTAGACTTTGTACAAAAATTATAAATATTCCACAAACTTTTCATCCCACTTCAATGCATTTTAATTTTCATTTCTAGAATAATTTTTGGTATGCAGTTTTATAGCTTATTAAATTCTAGTATATTGCAAGTTTTAAGTTTCTAAAAAATCCCGTTGATTTTTGATATTTTTTATTTTCTGACGGTATCATGCATTTTCTTCCATAGAAAGTAATTTTTTATATAGAGAAAAGAGTGCATAACACCGTTAGAAAAAAAATTATCTAAAATCAACGCGATTTTTTATCTGAAATTTAGATTTACTTATATGGTATTGTTTGATAAAGAGCAATAGTTTTATATAAAAATAATGAACCTTAAAAAAGCAATAGAGTAGTCAAGACTGGTAAAAATGTTGATGTGCTATCTTTTGTCGCGGGGTGTATGTTCGAGTAGTCGTCGCTACCCAGCAGGGAAAACACGAGCTAGTGAATCAAATTTATATTTCAGTGATACTTTTCTATCGCCAAAAACCAGCCAGTCCAAAAGCAGCCAAATGTGGTACTTTTACAAAACTATTTTATTTTAGCTTTTAAAACTACATATCGGCAGTTTAGAGTGAAAGTGCGATTTGTCTAAAAAACAATATTTTGACGCAAAACGAGAGAACATTGAAAAATGCATAGTTTTCTAAAAGATCGAACTACCTAGATACAGTCAACGTCAAAAATATGCATACCCTGACATTGTGACGATTTTATTTATTTAAATTTTCCATACCAAATTTTTCTTATATTTAATTTTTGTTTTGTTTCATACAAAACTAGGGGAAAATGAAAGAAATTTTTATCGAAATTAAAAAATTTGTAACTCGAAAAATTTTGTGTTCATGCGTTATATGGAGGAAAATGCGCAAAACCCTAGGCAAAAAAAAACTTTCAAAAATCAACGGTAACTTGCACTTTATTATATTAAAATTTAATGGGCTACAAAATTGCATACCCAAAATTCTTCTAAGAAATTGAATTGAAAAACTTTAAATTTCTATGAAAATTTCATGGATCATCTTGCATTTTCTAGCGAGTGGTTTCTGCTGTTGAATTAACTATATATTTATAAAAAAATATATATAAGAATAAATTCGTCAGGGTATGCATATTTTTGACGCTGACTGTATTTTATCTCTAACCGTTTCCATTCGCAAATTTGCTTAGAACAAAATAGTCACCGAAAATATGAAAAAGAATGCAAAACTAATAAATGTCGTATATTCATATGTCGTAAACTTTAAACGGCTAAAAATTAATTTAGGAAATTCACAAGACACCATAAAAGCAATATTATGAATTTTCACACTGTTAAAAAATAGTTGATTGTGTTTTCAAGTTTCCTAAACATTCATTTAACCTTTTAAAGTTTACGACATACAGCAATACGACACTTATGACACCGTTGTGAGTACCCCAATTACAAATCCACATCTAAGGTGACAAATTTGGAACTGGTTTGGAGCTATAGAAAAAGGGATGCAGCAGTTGGGCAATTGACATATCATAGGAAATCGCAATGTTAAATTCGCCAGTTGCTATTATGCAAAGGCACATTAACGCTTGCCAGTCAAAGTTCTAAATTCTATAGAATCGTATCAGTTCGGGTGTAGTGCGTTGCCCTACAGGGTAGCTGACAGCATGAGCCACAATTTCACGAACGTCGATAAAGTTTTCTCTTGTCATTGTGTTGCTGTCGCAGCTGTTTGTTATTAATGTTGGAATTTTGTTGTAGTTGTTGTTGTTGTTATGTTTTATAATATGTATTACTTAACGTCTTGTTTGCTGAGTAAAACAAAACTTTCGTAGTAAAATATCCTGTAAAGAGAGGTAATTAGGTAGGGCTTTTTCCGGATAAGGGCACGAATGGACACTTGCTAAATTTGTTGGCTGAAGAGATGCAAACTTGTTTCATTTTTATAGATATGTTTCAGCTTCCTTTTCAAAACATTTTTAAACCAAGTTAATGGTAATGTTGCAGTGAAGTGTGGGATTTTTTTTTTATATTTATTCTTAAGTGCCCAACTTATCTCAAGTGGCTGCTTCTTATCTCCTCATTTTGATAAACTATCGTGCTATAAAACTGGGTTCGGTAAAAAAATTAACTTTGCGATAGATTTGAAAGTACTTGAAAGTTTAGGTATGTTCCGTTAATTATCTATGTATGTATGTAAATACAAATACTAAGAGGGATTTTTCAAAAAGTAGTATGTACTGAGAAAGAAGTTTAGTTACGTCACACGATTTGGTTACGTGAGTTTAAATTACTGCAATTGGCACTAACGACGCGTCGTGTTAAAACCACAATTCACATTTGCACTAGAGATGCCGTTTTTAAATCGATTAAATCGACGTTCGATTAATCGAGCCATTCCTTTCTAGTTCCGATTCGATCCGTGAATCGATCCAAAAAAAAATCGAGAATCAAAATTCGATTTGTTCTCAATGGATGCATAATACATTGCATTAGGAAATCTAGAAAATTTTAACCAAATTTGAATTTTACGCTAGTAAAAAAGATAAAGGGGGCTTGGATATTGCAACTAGCTGTAATTTAGAGTATTCGCACTAGTTTATTTATCTAAAAATAGCCAAAGCGCGAATTGGAGCAAAATGATATTGAAAAAATTAAAGCATTTCAAAGCATACAAGTGAGGGCAAGTGTATAAGTTAGCTGTAACATATCGTTAATTCTTGGCAATTTTTATTTTTGTTTTTGTCGGTGCTGAGCATTTTATTCATATGAAAATGTTGGCGAGCATACTGTGTATGGAAGAAAATGCGCTACAAAACTGCATGCTCACATTTTTCTAAAAAGGGTTTATGTAGTGAAATATGTAGTTAGCGAAAACAAAAAAATGGTTTTTTTTCTATTTTTTGGCCTAATAACAAATTGTTGAATATGAAAACAAAAAAATAAATAAAAATCTGTATACGTAAGCGTTGTAAGGATAGTGTATTTATGTACAAATAATAAATTTTTTTAAATAGCGGATAATTTTGAAATAAAACAAAATGTGTTCTCTTTTGAAATAACAGAAATAAATATTCGAAAAATATGTTACCATTTTCCTAAGTTGTCTTAATATAGAAAAAGCTTCTCAGTTTTTCAGGTATTTACGGATTGTTAGCTACTTACTTGATAGATTTTGCATAAATCTAGATATTAAAACCATCATAGCAATGCATGTTTTGAAATATACTTGCAATAATGTTTGTAATTTCAGTGTTGGTCAGAAGGCCGTATTTTGTTTCTGTAAGAAAATTAAGTAAAAGGCGTTTTTTGGAAAATTATGTGAACCGATTTTGGGAGATCGATTTATTTTTATACGATTTCTTCCTGCATCGATTATTGAAGTGAAACTTCTTTAGCGGCGGTTGGTTGGTTGTGAGTAAATTGGCAAATTCAACGGAAATTGCACACGGAAATGATGCATCGGAAATGGTGCAACGGAAATGGTTGGGGCTGAAACAAGTGCTTCTTGAGTGTACGCATCTGGTATGAACTTAACAAAAACTTGCTAATAAAAGATTAAAGAATAACACTTGGAAAAAGACCAATACAAGAATGAAAGTAAAGGGAAATTCGTACATAGATAAAGGCAAATGCAAAAATAAAAACAAAAACAAAGATACGTAAAGATAAAGGCAAAAATGAAGACCAAGGTAAATTTAAACACTTTACTTAACTGAAGGGGAATATGTAGATGAAGAAAAGTATAAACACAAAAGTAAAAACAAATATAAATATAAAGAAAAAGATGAGGTTGAGGATACCGATAACAGTAAAGATGAAGATAGAGGAAGAAAGATTAAAACAATTAAGAAAGTCGGAGCCGAACATTAAAAACCCGGCGCAAGTATTAAATATATGTTTTTCACATTTCCGAAAGCTATCGCTACATGGTAAGCCGGGGTGTATTAATTTTGAGTAAATTAGCGTCCTTAAATATTTAAGTTTCAAGCTTTTCTGAAATTTACCGCTATATGAAAAGCGGCCGTAAGTTTAGTCCGATTTCAATAATTTTCAACGTTTTGCTTTTATGTGGCAAGCACAATAACCATACTGAGTTCGGTACAAATTGGTACCGAGATACATATATCCATATCTATCGATATCTTCGGAACCTATCGATATAATAATCGATTTTGTTATCGATTTTGTTGTCGATACTTTTTATCGATATTGTTGTAGATTACATTATCGATATTTTTATCGAATTTGTTGTCGATATTTTTATCGATTTTGTTATCAATACTGTTATCGATTATTTATCGATTTTGTTATTGAATTCGTAATCGATTATTTATCGATATTTTTACGGATTTTCAAAACGATTTTTTTATCGATTTTTATGCCGATATTTTAATCGATTTCGCTACCCATATTAGTATCGAGTTTGCTATCGAAACTTTTATCGAATTCGTCATCGATTTTGCCATCGATATTTTTATTGGTTTTGTTATCGATATTTTGTTGGATGTTACTATCGATTTTGTACGATAGATAAAAATGAAGATAAAGAAAAACAGACATACATAAATGTAATTAGAAGGCACAGGGGTATTTAGATAGAAAAAAGACAAAAAATATAACCTCAAGCAAGAGCAGGTGTATGTATGTATGTATGTATGTATGTGGGTTATGAGACAAAATAGATATGGGCATTCCCATGGTGGCGCACGTGACAGTCGTACGATTTCAATGTGATACAAAAAAGGAATACTATTTGTTTTCTTTAACTTTTTTGGGCCATTGTATAGCACATAATTAGCTCTATAATTAACCGAAAAATGAAATCAATCGAACTGCTTGGTCCTGAAATATAAGCATTTAAAGAGAGTGTCGTTACGTGACAAAAAATAGAAGTTGATTTTTTCTTTTCTTACAAAATCGCAAAACTCTGCGATGGCTATTTTCATGAAACTTATTTTGATATGATTTGGGGCAATTCTAGTTGTTTTTAGAGTTTTTTTGAATTAATGCAAATTGTTTCAATTCCTTTTTACAACCCCAAGTGTGAAACGTGACGTGACGTGGCGTCACGTGACATAAATTTCCATCGTTATATTTTCGTTAATATTGCTTTTAAATGAATTTTCAACGCAAAAAAAACATGTATTTTATGTAGAATATACTTTATATTTTGACTTCAGCGCCAATTCAGGGTCAATTTATTAGAAATTACTTACATAGCCAGTATATATTTTAAAAAGCAGACAAATCGGCCCGTAAATACGTTAGATATACAACTTTTATTTTTTTTGTCGTGGTGGACCTTCCGCTGGAAACACCAATATGTAACGTAAGTTTCACTTCTCCAGTGTGGCCCACTTGGCATTTACTTTTTTTTTTACTTCGATTTCAATCGTTTTTTTTTTCGATCTGACATCTCTAATTTGCGGCCGATCTTATGATCACAACCAGATCTTTGTACTATAAGAATGCACCAATCAGCAATCCCATAAGTTGTCTGCAGTCAACATGAGCTTCGCCACCTGCAGCTCTCAAAGCCTCACAGTAAGTGCTGAGCGAAATATTCACGCAGTTTTTGACGTTGGCATCCGATGGTCGTTATGTTTTGCAACAAAAAAAAAGTTCTCAATATGCCTTTGAACTTGCTTATTCTCATGCTGACGTAGATATTAATCGTAGAAAATTTTTCCATAGTAACATAATAATAAAAAAATAAAAATATTAAAAATAAAAATACAAATATTAAAAATAAAAATAAATAAAAAGTACGTTGAAAACAACCATTTTGCCTCTGCCTTGAAAGGGTTAAAAAGCGTTTCATATATGACAGACTCTGCATTAAAGGGTTAAATGAAAAGTGACATTTTGAACGGTATTTTGAGGGTTAAGTTATTGTGGTTGTAACTTCTCTATAGTTTTCCTATATTATATGATAATTTATCTTCACGGTAAAATTTTCATTCCATTATCTCTTTTCTAAGGGAAGATCACGATTTTGAGAAAAAAAAATCGTGTTTTGCCTATAGTTCGACGCAGGGAAAATCTTTTTCAAGCTTAAGGCCTGTATGCAGCTCTCAAGAAAAGCAAAAACTCCATATAAAATGACGTACAAGAAATGGCTAAGAAATTTTCTTGAGTCAAATTTCCTTAAGGCAGTACGCAGTTCTTAAGAAATTTACTACGCTTTCTACTACGGTTTTCTAAAGTTTTTTGTGAAAAAAGAGCACAAGGCAACCCAGGTTTGCAACAGAAATATATGCCCGTTCCATTATTTCTTGCGGAAAGAGTGAGACAACAGGCTGTGAGGTATCAAAAATGTCAAAATTTCTTGGACACACACGCGAAATAATGGAAATTTTTTCTTGACCGTTTTCTTGAGAGCTGCATACAGAGCTTTATCAACAAAAGCTCAACACCTTCTTTAAGTACAATAGGCAAGATACCATTCGAAGAGGGCGATTGGAAACTGTCAAAATATTCAATAACATATCTTATGGCAACTTCACTCGACACAGTTCTGGCAGCAAAAAATGTGTACTTTAAAATTAGGATGCTTACATTCCACCCATAGTATCTACTATACATACTTTCTTCTACGGCAATGAAATTGTTAAATTATATTCAACGAAGCCAGAAGTTAAATTTCTAGCTAACGTTCAATTTTTGATCAACTGCTTCTTAATAGACACGCACATAATCGTATGTATGTATATGGAGCGTTCCACACCAAAACGGACCAAAACACTTCATGTGTTTGATTTGTTTAAAATTTTTAGAGTTGAGGCATAAACATAAATAATAAATAAATATGAAATTTGAGCTTGATCAATACATTTTTAAAACTTTGCAGCACAAAAACAAAAACAAATCGATTCAATAGTTTTCCAAATATCTCGAGAACGGGGTGAGGAAAAAATTAAAAAAAAAAATCACACATGCACACATCAAAACTCTCGCTGAAAATAAGTATTTTTTAAATTTATTTTTTTCTTGAAAAATTTTTCACATACAAATTTTTTGATACAAAAAAATAGTTTTTGTCATCTCAAAAAAAATTGGAAGAAATCACAATGGTAGCTCTAAGTATTGCGCAATATTTAAGTATAGTATTATGGGGTGCTCTCTACAATAATTTGAATTATGAATTCTTTTTTACACCGCAGTCGAGTAAAAGGAGTATTACAAATTTACATTTTTTTTTTTTAATTTTTTTAGATTTTTTTGAGTATGCAATTTTGTAGCCCATTGAATTTTAGTATAATAAAATGCAAGTTTTAAGCGATTGCAAAACTGGCGTTAATTATTTTTTTTCAATTTTCTTTGAAAACAGCGCATTTTCTTCCATAAGAAAAAAGTACAAAAAGCTGTCAGCATACAAAATATTAAAAATCAACGCAAATATGCAGTAGCTTAAAATTAATTTGTAAATTTGTAATGTACTCATTTTACTCAACGTCGGTGTAAAGAAAAATTAATAACTCAAATTATTGTAGAGTGCACCCCATAATACTATACTTAAATACTGCGCAATACTCAGAACTACCATTGTGATTATTTTCAAGTTTTTTTAGATGGCATATTTTCAAAAACTATTTTTTTATCAAAAAATCTGCATGTGAAATATTTTTAAAGAAAAAAATTGTTTGTAATAGAGAATTTTGTTGAGTGATTTTTTTCAAGTTTTTTCCTCGCCCCGTTATGGAGATGATTAGAAAACTATTAAATCGATTTGTTTTTGTGCTGTAAAGTTTTTTAAAATGTATTAATCAAGCTCAAATTTCATATTTATTTATTATTTATGTTTATGCATTCACAGTAAAAATTTGAAACAAATCATACACATGACGTGTGAACCCCATCGGTTTTTGTATGGAACGCCCCATATACAATGTCGAAATATCTAAAAATAATTTTCTTTTATCTCTTTTGACATAATTTACATTAAAAAATTGTGCCATGCCATTGCTAGCGGCGTTATCAAAACTTTTCCATACTCCCTATCTAACTTTCTGTCTATCTGCATATTTTCACAGTTATTAATATTTTTTTAACTTCTTTGCAGATACTTTATATGCAATTTAGGGCAAAAGAACAATTGGAATCAGTTGAGAATTAAATGCGATAAGATAAAATTTAACAACCACAAAAAAGGTACACAGACCGCTATGTATTTGTGTGTATGTATGTGTGTTTATGTTTGCCCAGGTATAAGTACGTGGGTGTGAGAATATGCAATAAATATTTATGTAGAGACAAAGGCAATCAAATTAAACGCCAACAAAAAAAAAACAAAATGTAGAATAAGTAAATAAATACCAAATTGCCGGCGGATAAAACAGTGTGACAGCGTAAAGTCGGAAAAAATTTTATTTGCCATAAATTTTAGTGCAAGTAGGTGGAAGGATGTTTAAATTTATTTTTTAAACGTCGTTTTTATTGAGAAGTCTATAATCAATGGTTGGTGGGGGCAGGTGGCAGACAGCAGACGTTTAAAAGGAAATATGTGGATTAAGGTTGGAAAATATGAGAAAAAGCAATTATTGAGTATTTTTATGATGACCCTTTTTGTGGCATGAAGCTATAAAAGAACTGTTTGTGGGATTTAGTTATTTTCGTTTGTAAATTATGCAATAGTAGCTAAATTAAAAACTCATTGAAGATTAGAATGCGATTAACCACTTGATACGTATTACTTTGAAGCTGGCGTCTGTATGTACTCCTTACGCAATTTTGGCAGATATTCTAAACCGCTCTTCTTCTCATCTTTCAACTCTCGTTTACTTGTTTATGTGGTGGTCCCCTCAAAACATTTTATAAAAATCTCATAAATTTTGAACAGTCAACATGCATACATTAAATTATAAGTAATTTATTTCTCTCTTTACACAACACTATATTTATTGTTTCGTATATTCAAACTTGTACCACATTTTCGTAGTTATACCATCCCTAATTAAGTACACGAATAAGACATAAGAGAAAGGATGAGAAATTAAATAAAACATTCCTACTTCAGCAGCCAAGAGAGTGACTAGAAAATTTTATTATACCGCTCGACCACATATATATGTATGCAAACTAGAGATGTCAAATGGGGGAGAATCCCCCCACATAGTGATGGAGTTCGAACTTTGTGGGGGAATAGGGGAATGGCTTAAAATTTTGCTGGAATTCGATATAGATTATACTTGGACCAAAACTTTTTATATTGAACATTAATGTACATAAGTGTAATTTCACAGTCCAACAAATTCAACGTTTTCTGCAACAGAATAACAACGGTACTAGTGAACCCGCATGGCGGTTCAGCGCCTACAGTTATAAGCGATCAAAGTGCCATATTTCATCTAAATCCGTGTAGCCGTTTTTTAGTGAAGACAGGTCTCGCATAGTGCAGGTTTTTAATTTCATCAAATTTAAAATTACCTTTTAAAAAAGATGTTAACTAAAAAAATAAAACTTTATCGCACGTCTAGAAGTTAAGGTCTTTAATTTGGCCTCTCATTTTTGGAATTCAAAACAACGCTAAAAATCCAATGACTAAATATTACACAAAATACCTTCCCGTATAATACACATACATATACCTATACTTTTAGATCGATATGTTTTTTTTTCGAAAAGGTGGCCAGCCTTATTAAAGATATTTTCAAACTTAAGATTTCATAAATTTCTTTCGATTCACACCCATATCTAAATAATTCATAAACCTTGTTTATACGTCAACTAAATTCGATGTTTCAAGCAGGTGGAAGTACTTTTCAAAAGTTATTTCAAACTAAAATCTTCTTAAATCTCTTTCACCTGACATTTGCAACCCTCCTAAATAAAAGTCACAAATAAAGAGTTTTCAAACCAATTTCGATTTATACCCATCCTTTAATAATTCGTCGAACTTGTTGAATAATTTGAATGTAACTTTTTAAATACGTGGCAGCCCCTCGCAAACGTTCCAAATGCTCGGACTAAATATTTTTTCAGACTCTTTCGTTTGACTCACGTATTTATATAATTCACATACATTATCAAAAAAAATTCAAACAGATCGCAGCCCTCTTGAAAAGTATTTTCAAGCTAAACTCTTGTTAAGGCTCCTTTGTCAAACATTGCAATACATATTTTAATTAAGTGATAAATTAAGTTGAGTTTGATTTTTAAAACATGAGTCAACCTCACTAAATATGGTTCAGAAATAAAGATTTTTGAAACCTCCTTAGATTGATACCCAAATTTAATTAATTAATTTAACTTATTAAATACTTTGAATTTAGCTATTTAAACAGAAGGCAACCCTTTTCCATCACCTCAAAAATGGTCTTAGCGTTGAAAGTAAAGATTTTTTAACACATTTTGACATTCATATTTTGTTGTTTCATATAATTTGTGTCCCATCAGGGCTCGAAGATCACTACTTCTTTGGCTGAGAAGGAATTTTGCTACCACCTTGTCAGGCCATTTCAGGAAACATTTGGTTGTTTTGCAGGTGTCAGTTGCACACCAACGGCTGTCACGAGTTTTATTTATGAGATTCTTAATGTACCCAATTGCAATTGTGCAATTCACCAATTCATCAGCCAGGTCATTGCCTTGAACACAGTAGTGACCTGGCACCCACACTAGTTAAAGCTCATTCCACCCTGTAACGGAGTTCAGCCTCGATTCGCATTACTGGACTATTTTTGAAGAGGTGCGAACGGTTTCCAAGGCCTTGAGGCTGTCACTGCAAAATCTGATTTTATGTCCGCGCCACTTTTCGCCAATTATCCAGTCTGCTACATTCGGTATTGCAAAAACTTCCGATTGAAAGACCGTTGCCATTGCACCCGGAGCAGTAAGGCATCTGAGGTTACCGTCCAGATGCCACCCAGTTCCAATATAATTTTCAGACTTTGAGCCGTCCGTATAGAAAGTTTACACCGAGCTTTCCAAGAGAGTGTCTGGATGTCTCCATTGCTCCCTTGTAGGAAATCTAGCGACGTACTTTCTTCCAAAGGCGACTCCAGGCATCAGTTTGTCATTAGGTGCCAAAAACAAAGCGCATTGCTCTGGCAACTTTCTAAACAACTCTCTGTACCCGGACCTTCGTTCGTCGTATCCCAATCCAAAATAGTGCAATCGACACATCGTTTTCAATGTATCCTCTTGGATCGCTAAATCCAGAGGTAGAATATCCGACAAAGTATTAAGAGCCGGTCCCTGACGTTGTGCTCATGACCATGGTTCTGCGCCATCATACTATGTACATTAGAGTACGTGACGATTAGTCTGACTAAAACTATTGAGGGTTGTATGTCGTAAACCGTTAAGGCTTAAATAAATGTTTAGAAAACTTGAAACTACTTTGATGATACTTTGCGAACCCATTCAATACATTTTTAGGCGTTTAAAGTTTACGACATACAACAGTATGACACTTACGACACCGTTGTGAATACCCCATATGTGTATCCAAAATACCATAGCCGGGCTAAGACCCCAGGCCATACTAAAGGTTCTCCGACACTTTCCGAAAGCTTTCAGCGCTCGATTTACCTTCAGCTCGACGTGAGTTTTCCATGTCAACTTCGTATCTAGAGTTACCGTTACATCCACGGAGACTTACATATGTAGGTTTAGCCTCTAAGCACTGGAAGGTTGAGACCTTCCAATTTTCTTTTCCGCGGAAACATGCTAGGGTTGTCTTGCTGGGAGCATGACCCTGCAAAGTGCACCATTCCTCAATCTTATTCGGGGTTCTCTGTATCTTTACACAGACCTCCCTGAGAGATTTGCCTGATGACAATGCAGAAACATCATCTGCGCAAGCTTGGTTGTGAACGAAGTCTTTCAGTACAGTTAATAGGGAATCCACTGCCAAACACCGCAGGAGAGGTGAGAGCTCATGTCTTACTTTATTTATAAATTTATACATATACGACAATGACTATTTGAACCGCTTTTGTAGAATAGCTTGTCGCCAATTTGATTGATACCGCATTAATCGCCTTCGTTTTTGTTTTCTTTTAATCAAGATTTTTTTCTAAGCATTAATGTTCTGGGACTTTTAATTCTATGACAAAAGATTTTTTGGGAATTTTTTTTCAGAAACTTTGAGGAATTGGCCTTGACAGAGTTGGCATCCCTGGTACAAAAGTACAAGCATGAAACAAACATACATAAATATGTACAATACGAGTATTTAAGCGCGTTAGCTTGAAAGTCCTTCAGCGCCACGCTTAGCAGGTTGCATAGCAATATTTAGGCGCGTAGGCGTTTTATGAGTACTCAAAGTGCTAGCCGTGTAGGTGTTGTAGCGCACTAACCAAGTGTTGAGTGCGGTTTTGCTGATTGTTGTTGTTAAGGATTTATGGATTTACTTTGTTTGCAATCGCAGTGTAAGCTTCGCTACCACGCCAAAGCAATGCTAACAGCATTTATGTTATTCTACTTTTTCTCTATTTTTATGTTACCCTTAAGCAACGCTGTTATATCGTATTAAAACATATATGCGCTTTCATATTTGCCATTATTTTCTATATTATTATTTTTCACAACAATTTAGTATTTTGCTGGCCTCCCCTAAAGCCACCTTATTTACTTTCGATATTATTGCTTTCTACGCGTTTATTTCTCATTGTTTTGTTTGCAAATCCTTTATGTAATTGAAAACCAATTTAATCACCAGCAAGTGGATGCGCAATGCAATTACAACAATAAGTGTAAATATGAAAACAAAGCCAAAGGAAATGTGCGAAAAGGACATACTCAGCCACTAAGAGACAACAGGAAGTGCGGCAAACTGGCAGTGATATACCGACGGAAGTGGTGAATGTAATGGCGTACGGCACAACAATTGTGTGGAGCCAAAAAAACAACAACGGCAAACAAAAAAAAATGTTATAAAAACTCTTGTTGACATGTTGAAAAATTGAAAAAGTACAAAAGCAAACAGCAAGTGCCATTGAAAAATTGCAGTTAAAAAGTTAGTAGTGTTAATATATACATGTATATGTGTGTACGTTAGCGTGGTCCAAAAATCTTTGACATGTCTTTACATGGAAAAAAAATCAATTTTTCGTAGAAATGGAATAGAATTCTTGAAAATCAAAAATTCGCTCCAGAAGACTATATAATTATTATTGTGCTTATGATTTTATATCCATTTTTGGGGGTTTTGCGGGACCTATAAAAAAAAAAATCTTAACAAATGGTCAATTAAACAATTGAGTATTATTATTAAAAGTTAACTGCAGAGAAGCAGTGTTTTCCGATCGAAGAATATTGGTTTTTTAAGAATTATATATCTACCACTTCTACGAAAAACTATTTTTTTTCATATAAAATCCTTACTAATATTATAAATCCGAAAGTGAGTTTGTTTATTTGTTACGCTTTCACGCGTTAACTACTCAACCGATTCCCATTAAATTTTGTACACTGGTCCCATTTAGCCCAACTTAAAATATAGAATAGATTTCATCTCGACAGGACGTGGCACCTCCCATAAAACGAGATTTTCATAACGCATATCATATCTCAGAAAATATTTTTGATAGAGTACAGGAACTTGGTGTAGATACTAGTCCGGTCAATTTAGACATTCAAGGTTACAAAAATTCCCCACCCAGTTGAAAATTGGTAGGATTGTTCAAAACACCATCATAAATGAAATCTAAAAAGTCCTCATCGATCCGATACATGTTTGAAAATTCAAATTCAACTTGAATTATAGGAATTAACGGTTTAAAAAGTATTATTCTAAATTTTCAATCAATTCAATGAATTATTAAAATAAGGGTATCAATCGAAATGATTTTGAAATGGCTTCATTTCTAAACTACATGTACATAAGTATGAAAAAGTATCACAAGAGAGGCTTAAGATAGCTTTAGTTTGAAAATATTTTGAAGATATTTAAAAAAAAGTCTCGTGATTTTCGCATATTTTAAGAATGTTGAGTTTAATTAAAATAAATTACACGTAGAAATTTCATTCACTCAGCGAAGCGGGTGAGAGCTTTGAGCGACCTCTAAATATTTTTTGGTTTAAAAATAGGGGTATATTTTTTCGGTATAGAACAATCCTAATGGTGCGAGCTTTCAAATTCCAAATAAACTGAACTGATTTTTTTTAAGTAATAAGTTAGTTTTCCACTGGGGTCCCTAAACTCCGAATAAAAAAGTTGTTTATGTAGGAACTGAAAATATATAATAGACCATTACATAGCATATTTAAATGTTTAGTTATGAATGGTATTTAAGACAGACAGATATTACATTAAAGAAGATTACAAGAAATTAATCTCTTTTAAGGCAAAAATTTGTTCATAAAATATTTCAGCGAAAATTTTTCATTTGTTGTACAGGATACTGGGCTGGGTAAATATAAGAACACTTCGTCAGCTCTTCCTTCTTTGATCGATGATCAGCTGTTTGTTGTGTTGGCTACTTCTTCTTCTTCAGGTAGTCTGATCCACCTCTATAATAAATACTTTTCAGTTTCTGTAAAGCCCTACCATAAGCGTTGGCATGTTGCAAATGAACCCTGGGTCCTTACAAAACCGCCTATTTTACGGCACTCAAATTTTACAGGAGAGCGAAAAACTTTTCTTTAAGGCCGTTGAGTTGATAGGCGGTAATTCATCTATCAGTCAATTTACAAATTTATGGTTGGAACGAAGATTTTACAATTTTTATGCATTGAGCTCGGTACCTGGAGTTCAGGGTTACCAAATCTTATTTTTGTCACTTTGGCGATTTATGCGGTTATGCAACTGGTCGATGGACGGTTTTGCAAAGGCATCGACGATATGTTTTACAGCTCTAATCCCATTGATTTATTGATAAAATTGAAATGGAAATAGGGCTGTTATATTCGATAAGACCAATGGTCTTACGAGTATTATTTTTCGTTATCTACTCAGTATTAGCTCAAAAATAGCGATCGTTTTATTTCCGCACATATGCAAATCAATAGCAGCCGGATCCAACTTTCGCTATCGCTAAAAGTCTCTAAAGAAATAGCTGGTGCGCCTAAAAACCAGCTACATGCCCCTCATACTGGAAGGTTTGGCTGATTGCACATTGCATCTGTTGCTTTTCCATGTTGTATACTGAGAATTTCGGCGATGAAAATTTAGCGCAACGATTGCCAGAATTTCACTGCAGTTCCTTCTTGATTGAACTTAACCGACAAACAATTGCTCAACGGCACAGCTGATACGTCAACTTCGTTCGATTAACTTTTATGATATTAACACGTCCGAAAATTGATAATACTCCCACCCAAATTGAACAAAATCAAATTTCATACTTATTTATACCAATCAAACGAGTAATGAGTTTTCCCCGCATATTCACAGCTGACTACAATTTGCTCGCATCAGTTGGTCACCTTGCACAGCTACAATGTTGCCGACAAAAACAACCGTTGTCGTCATGCTTTAGTGTATGTATGAGTGGGTACTACTGGGACGTTGACAGGGCATCAAAGTAGCAAGAATCTTATGCAAGCACAAAAACTTATTTATATACTATACGTACATACAGTACTGGACATATCTATAGCATCCCCATTTCAAAGTGATATTGTTTCCCACTTATGTTTAATTACTTATTTTTAAGAATTTTCAATTAAAATGCAGTTCATTCTCTAACAAAACGCATATAAACCAAAGATTAAAACTACAAAAAAATTCAACAAATTTTCACCCAAACTTCTAAGTTTTTTCTCAGAAGCGCCAGAATTTTTTTGATTACACAGTTTTATAGCCCATTAAATTTAAGTCTAATAGTTTCAAGTGGCTGAAAATTACCGTTGCTTTTTTAGATTTTTTTTATTTTGATGCATTCGCTTCCATGTAACGAATAAACACAATTTATTTGTATATGGAAAAAACCCGAAACAGCTTCGGCGAAACAAATTCTAAAAAATCAGCGGTAATTTTTAGCCACTTACAACTTGCAAATTATTAGACTAAAATTGAATGGGCTATAAAACTGTGTACTCAAAAAAATTCTAGCGCTTCTGAGAAAAAAGTTTGAAATTTGGGTGAAAATTTGTTGCATTTTTTGTAGTTTTCTACAAATTGTTAAACTTGGGTTTATATGAGTTTTGTTAGAGAATGTACTGTATTTTAATTGAAATGGGGGTGCTATTGTATTGGCCACCACTGTACATACGAGGGGGACCAAAAATTTTCAGCCTGGGTATCTTTAAGTGTCATTAATGTCTTATCCTGCTTGTCACTAGTTGCTAATACCATAGATAACTACCAAGAACGGAGACTATTTGCGACTTTGTTGACAATTGGTAGTCGAGAAATGGAGACCAAAAGGTCCTGTTTTTGCGAGCAAATACACCTGGCCGAGATTGGGTTGGAAGAAGTGAAACACCCACCATACAATCCAGACCTGGCCCAGCTATTATTTCTTGTACTACAATTTGAAGAAAAGCGGCCGACATTTCTATCAGCTATTTTAATAGCTTTCAACGGGCTGGCGCTCCACAAGAATCAGCACCCGGTCCCTTGCTATGGAACATCATGTATGCTGGTGTTCTGCGCACCGAATTACCCCAGGGACCGTCTATAATAGGCTTTGCAGATGACATTGCGGTGGTAGTGTCTGCGAAACTGCTTGATGGCATATGTGAAAAGGTAGCCTCATCAGTAGACGAGATTAAAAATTGCCTAAATATCTTCGAGCTCAGGCTAGCCGAGCAAAACAACAGAACTAATACTAATTTCCAATCGTAAGAAGTAAGAAGATGAGAAAGCGCTGAAAATTGGCGAACACATCATCATGACGAAACCTACAATTAAATACCTAGGAGTGGTAGGAGCCCGATAAGTGTCTTACTTTCAGCGCCCACTTGAGCTATGTGAGAGAGAAAGCGACTTCAACGATCACGGGACTATCGCGAATAATGCTCAACAGGCGGGGCCCGAAACAGCGCAGGCGTCTACTCTTAGCGAGTGTGGTCAAAAGCCAAATACTGTTTGCGGCCCCAATCTGGTCAAACGTGGCACAGGGTCCAGCATACTTCCGCGGAGTACTTTCTACATACCGTTTGTGTGCGCTTCGAGTTTGTAGCGCCTTCAAAACAGTGTTGGAAAAAGCAGCTTTCGTAATTGCCAGTATTATTCCGATAGATATACTGGCGAGAGAACCAATGCTCCTTGCATTCGCTACGTATGCTCAATTTCAAAGAGACTGACGCCGAGCACGGGAAAGCAGCATTACAGAGTGGCAAATCAAGTGAGATAGTACGACTAAGAATCCTTGGACCTATCGATGCACACCAAACCTGGTGTCCTGATTAATAGAACGCATGGCGAAGAAGATTTTTACCTTACCCAGTTCTTGAGCGGACATGGCTGTTTTAAGGCATAACTGTTCAAATAAAAACACGTCCACCCGATTAGCACGTGCGGTGCAAATTGGAACCTAGGCCCTTCCAACCGCCAAGGCAATGCGGTTTAGAGTCCTGTGCTCCTAGACCGCATCTTAAACCTGAAATTCACCAACTGAAGCGTAAGCGCGGGCTGGAACCTAGGCCGTTCAAGCAGCCTGTGCTGTCTCAAAATTGGTACCCTCGAAACGTAGGCGCGGACAGCAACCTAGGATGTGCGGCTTCGAACTTCGAGCAGACGAAGTGTAGGCGCGGATTGGAACCCAGCCCGTTCCAACCGCAGAGGCTGTATACATACGTACACGGACTTGAAATTTGTTTCTTGTGTAAGCCTGCTCAATGCAATACCAGCGACAAAAAGCAGCTATTAGGCATGCCATGATTTTAAGTTATTTGTTATTACTGCTTATTGGAGCGAAATTATAAGTTGCACTTGTATCTAAGGGATACATAAATAGTCTAAAAAAGGTATTTCTCTTTAATCAAGACGTGGCAAAACCTATTAGGTGTAGCCCAGGACTGAGTACAACCAACTGGAACGAACGTGCAAGCCTAGTGCTCACATCGCCTACCGACGAAATACTTGACGGAGGTACCGCGGGAATCAGTAATTGCACAGTAGGAGGTTCAGTTCGGGTTAAAGTCCTACACTGACAGGTATAGGCTCTCGATGCTTCCTCCACGTAAAAAAAAATAAACAAAACCTTTAGGTTCAAAAATTTGCAGTCTCCCCCTCGTATGTATGTACATCCGCTCACATACACTTCAAGCACAGCAGCTGAAACAGCAGTGGCACCTTCGCCAGAAGGCTTGATTATACATATTATGCCATGAAGTGCAACACCAAGCAAGCACCTCGCAGGCACTCCAGCCAACAAGAAAGGCCAAAGGAGCACACATGAGAACATCAGAAGGACGCGTTATGCACAAGACACACGTGCAGATGACATACACAGATTGCGCATGTGATAACTATTGTCATTGTCAACGATGGTATAGGGTTACGCAGCGCAGTGAGAAGCACAAAGAGAAAGAGATGGAGAGTGAGTAATGGGAGGGCACGGAGGAAACCAATGCAAGTACAGTGCAGTCTCAAGTGGCACGCGTTGAGTGAATTGCGCACAAGGCGAAACGCAAGCACAAAAGGTATGCACAAGTTCAAACATATATGAGTATGCACTTAGTATAAATGCATAGGGCAAAATGGAAATATTTATTAAAAAGTATGTGATTGTGTGTGAACTTGTAAGCACATAACCTATAAATTTGTCTGACATTTAGGTAAGTAAGTCAATCCACTGCACCACTCAGCTGCTTAGCTTAGTTAGTTAGTTAGTCGGTCGACAAAATCAACCTGTGTAAGTGTATTTGGATAGTGATTGAAGAGCGGAACGAATAGTACGCTCTAGTGTGTACAAGTTGTTCAAATCTACACAAGAGCTAGTACCTTTATCGTCGTAGCACATGTACCGTTTAGTTTTTTTTTGCAAATACCGCAAATATGCAAGCTTTGCACAAAGGACCATGACTACTACTGACTAAACGTTTGAGGCTGTGGGCACGCAGCAAAAGCAACAACCCCAGCGCGCACTAGTGGACTAGAAATGATAGTAACACTAGGCGCATATAACGCGCTAGGACGAGCCCGAAATGACATGAGTGCTTAATACTGTTTGCTGATGGTTGCTCAATACCTCTCACACGCACACACACATATGCAGTGTTGCCATTTGAGCCGTTTTCCGGCTAGATTTAGCCGGTTGCGATAGCAAACAGCCGGAGAAATTTCGATTTAGCCGGCAGCCGATTTTTTAGCCGTTTTGCAGAGAAAAATTAGCCGTTTTTAGCCGATTTTGCTATTTGCCTTGTTTTCTTAAATTTCAAATATGTATATGTTTCCATTTTTGACTAAGCGACCCAAAATCTGTTAGAAATGGTTACTAGCCTTATCGTGGAGAAAGTTTTCATGTCAGGCTGGATTGTATGAAATTGGGCCGGTTTCGCTTATTTTTATTTTAAACGAAGAAGGGATTTTCTTCATAAAATGTTTGTTATAAATGTCTTAATTTTAAGTGTGAAGTTTTATTCGCCAACTTAGAAAATAAGAAATTGTTTCACCGTTAAGACTTTTAAGATGCGTTTGTGTTTGGATATAGTGCCAACAAACAGAATAAATATTACATGTAGATATTGTCTTCCCAGATAGCGCATATTCAATTCTGCCTAAATTAAAAAACATAATTATTGCCCACTGACAAAGGTTTAAGATAATGGAAAAATTTATATTTTCAAGCACTATGTACACATATGTATTTTTTTAAACAAACGTTTTTGCTGAGAACTTATTCAAATTCCAAAAACCGAATGCCAACTTGAATTAAAGGAACCAACACGGAAGTGAGTCAAAATGAAAATAAAAGAGCACAAATTTTTATGTAAAGCAAAACTCGCTAGGAATCCTACGAGACATCTTCCGGCCATATGACCGGTCATCCAAATGGGAGATCTGCAGTTTTTTTGGCATCATATTTTACATCAGAATTGAAGGGATTTCTGAAACATCTGACCAGTTCTTTTGTGTAACTGTCACCCCTATTGCGAATGTCGACTGGCAGTAGATAAACGACTATTAAGCGATTATCGATTAGCGATGCTATTGCGAGTGTCGCTTAGTCGCTCAATTAGCGACTGTGAATACTTTTTAATCGCTCATTCTTCTATTGCTGTTTTTTAGTCGTTGGAGTTTGCGTTTATAAAATTTACATAAGAAAGTGGTACTATTATGGATAAAAAGTAAGTCAATTGAACTGGAAGTTGTAAAAAATTGTGAAATATACATATGTATGCATGTATGTGTCTGAATTACAGATCAAAAATTATAAGCAACAAAAGGCAACTTGCGCGGTTGTTCGTACTGATGCAGGAGAGTGAAGACATAGGCAAAGGAATTTCCGGAAAGAGTAGGGTAGGAAGCTCCGCTTCTATCGGAAAAGATACATATACAATATTTCTTGTGCATATAACTCCGGCTACGCCATCCACAGTGTTTTTGCGCAGAACCAACATCAAAAGTTTATACAAAAAAACTGCATAATTTATTAATTGACTAGTGCTCGGAAATTTGAAATCTTTATTTTAAATTAAAGTTGAATTCTTTCAATACACTTGTTATGTTGTTATGTTAAAGTTTTTAAACTCGGGTCACTCGTTTGGACACAAAAACCCAACATCATTGTACAAAAAACTTAACCGTACCGTATTTCTTAAACTTCCATAAAGTTTATTAATGAGGAAAACAGCTTTTCCTGCAAATCATGTAAAGCCTAAAAACTGAAGCATCGGGAACGCAACTTCTATTCATAAAACTCACACGTGTACATACACCTTCAAAGTCCAAGGGATCCGACGAATCTCGCAATTCCCTCCTTGGTTTAGCTAACTCTCCTAATCTATTAGCTTCCGCATCATCTTCCTCATCACTAAACCATATTTCAACTGTGTCCATTTTTTTAATTTTATAATAAAAGCAATTATTTTAAAAATGATGTAAATAAAACACTCAAGAAACAAATGTAAACAAACAAACAGCTGTTTACAATTCTGTCAACCATTCACAATAGTACAAATTTTTATCGATCAAGTTACACAATAGAAAAATAAAAGATGATCGACTCGATCGACAAAATTTCTATTCTACTGCCAGTCGACACTCGCAATAGGGGCCTGTGATTTTGCATCCCTTGTCAACATATGGCCTCGGTTGATGTTAACTTAAGTTAAGGTCGTTGTTTTACTGCCTTAAAATTGAAGGGAAATTTTTACAGCGTTTTTTATGTGTATTGGTTTCTGTTTGAGTGTATTGAGAATCGGTCAGTCTGAAAAGGACTTGTAGGGAAGATAATAGGTTTGTTCGTCGAAAATCGAGCGAGAATTATCACTCAAAATATCAGATAGTAATAGTAATAAATAGTTTTTTTTTCCCGAGTACCTTTCAAATCATTGGAATTAACTAAATTAATTAAGTAAACAAGTATTAACTTACATTTTTCATTTTAAAATCACTCCAGTTTGAAAATTTTTACATTTAACGAACTGGTTTATTCAAATTATCGTCGACAAAAAATCCAACCATGTGCCACAATCATATCTTTTTCCTAATTGCAAATTCTTGCTGGCGAAATTTTTTCCAGCTCGAATTTGTAACTTCTCTCCAAGAAATAGTCTTTTTACTCGTGATTTATTTAAATAAAACATGTGAAATTTAGTTGAAACATTTTAGCCATTTTTAGCCGGTTTTATTTGCCAATTTAGCCGGGTCATCCAAAAAGTTCTGGCAACACTGCACATATGTAAGCATATGTACGTAGACTCATTCACTGCCGCTCGTTTTTGTATGCTGCCCTTTACCGTTCATGTGTGCTCATGCGTTGCCACCCTAATGAAAATGATAAATGACGGACATGAATTTACGTTGGGATGTCGCTGGGTTTATTTTTATCTTTATAGCATTCCTAGTGTTGTGCAGGTTTTCAAGTGGAGTATGAAATATTTGCTGTACTTAAATTGAGTGTTTGGATGGTTAAATTAAAACGGTTTTGTCTGTGCTGCACTCGTATGTATGAATGAGTGTGCTCTCAAAGTGTAAATGTGAAGAATTGAATTGAGACAATAGCACTTCGGGATATTAGTTTGTTGAATAGGAAATGGATATTTATTTAATGGTTTTGGGAAAGTGAGTTTTTGTGGCGTATTTGTCAGCATCTGCTAAGTTAAGTAAACTTACAGCATTTATTAAGGAAAATTTAGAGAAAAAAGTAGCGAAAAGGCACTATTATCACTCATACTTTCGGATTTTCTTACATACTAACAACTTATATGAGGCTAAGGCAAATATATCGAGGGTTATTATTGAAAATTTGTAATATTTTACGGGGCTTTCATTTGAAACTATAAAATGACAACACTCGTATGAATTCCGGTATTCGAATAAAAAAAATTCGATAAACTGCATTCTATCACTTAGCCGTTATTATCGAGATGAGTTTAGTTTTTTTTTTAATTAAGTAAAGATTTGATAAATACAGTTTTTTTTTGGTTACCGGAACCAACACAAAACAATATCTCCACGAACCAGCATGCATATTCAAAAGGAGAATGTCTCATGGACCACTGATGCTGTTAGGCTCCACAAAGCTCTGGCAAAGGTCAATACAGGAACCAGACTATCAATTAGGCCCCCTTTCCGGAGCCCTTTCTTTTAATAGGTCCCAATAAAATAAAGGAAGCGGTCAGGAAGGAAAACACCAGGCTAAGGAAACTGCATTGGCATAATACCATGGAACTTCATCAATCCAAAAGCTTACTAGGAGGGTGCAATCGCGAAAGATACAGCATACTCATAGGCCTCCCTGAGGCTACAGGTATTTTGACGGGACGCTTGCAAATTTTCTCGTTATCAAGGGAGCCTTCAACATTGTCTATCCGTTTACATCTGGGACTGATGCTTTTTGTTAGGATCCTTTTCGTAAAGATAACCATTATACCGAGGTTCAACAATTTGGAATCATTCTGGAAAAGAAACTTGACTGGAAGCGAAATGTCGAAGACCGCTCCAGGAAGGCCAATACCCATCTGTGTGCCTGTAAGACGGCTATAGGAAAAATGAGGAATAAAACTACACATAGTACACTGGATATACACAGTGGTGGTAAGGACGATCCCCTTCTATGGCATTACCGTATGGTGGCCCACGCTAAACAATACGTCATCCAGAGGCAAGGTGAAACGGGATTTCGTGCTCGTCACGGGAGCACTACCCACCAGACCCACCTGCAAATAACCTTAAATCTTACACCGGTGCATCTCTATGCCAAATTTAGGGCCGGCTATAGTTCAGCCAAGTTAAATGCGATCCAGCCGTGGAGAGACCACCTCACATTCGTACACGCAAAAGTCATGCACGTCTGCCGGATACCCTACATACATACATACAAAAGTATATTAATAAAGTTTTTGAAGTAAAATTTGTTAATTTCTCAAAGCTTGAAATGTGATTTCTTGGAATCAACAGCAAAATGAAAGAAGTTACAAAAACAACAACGTAAATACCAACATCTTTGAACACTCTTCTAAAATGCATTTCAATTCAATACGTGACATCTCAAAAAATGCATTGTTTAACACTTTATCACGTCGACTTTTACCTTAATAACATCTTTCATACTTTTTTAGGATGAACGATTTTCTGTAAGATGCTACGAATTAAATTGAACTGCATTTTATAGGAGTGTTGAAAGATCTCGCCAATTACGTTGTTGTTTCTGTAATTACAGGGTTGCTGCATTCAAGTCTGGTGTCAGATTTTCAAAACTCATAATCGCGGATCCATATTGGATCAACCATTTATAACGGAAAAGTTAAATTCGAACGTACGTACATGGCGTATGAGTAACATTCTGATCTCATCTGAGTAATTCATACGCCATGTATGTAAGTTCGATTTTAACTATTCCGTTATGAACGGTAGATCCAATATGGTTCTGCGATTAAGAATTTTGAAAATATGGCACCAGATTTGACACCGGACACTGCAAGATGGGCACGCACTGATCTGGGTTGGATTGGCCTGGGCAACCAACGATTTTTGTTACAGATGCAAATACGAGGAATCGGTGCTTCAACCAGTGGATTATTTACGATTACGTTTTAGTAATTTATTGAGCAAGTCTTTTCTTAAGATAAAAACTTATATTGCTCGTCAAAATGACAGTTGTTAGGCCATCGGTGTTTGCCTTTGGAGCTCTGCGGTTATGATTTTGGTCAGTAGCACAAGTCAAAGCAAAAGCAATATCTCTGGTTTTGCAAGTCGTCAACAGTGGTAGTCGAAGAAACAGAAGTTTTTGCTATCACAAGCCGTCAGCATTCCCGTGCATCAGTCACAGTCGAACCAAAAGCAAAAATTTATTGAATTTATTTGATAAGAAGCATCGAGTTCGTGCTGAAAAGCAAAAGATTGTTCCCTTCTCTGGCTAAAAAGCAACCGAAGAAAAACCTTAAATATACTAAACGTGCTCTGACGTGAGTTGATACAAGTGGCCTTCCATTTAAATATGGAACGTATAAAACTTTCATATTATCAGGAATTAGGGATTTTTCCTTGCCCTTTACAATTGAAAGTTATAAAAGGCAAAAAACAGGCAAAAAAAGGGCATTTTCATAAAATCCGTCCCTGGTCATAAGGTTTACTTTATATTTGAAAGCATTACATACTTACTTTTTATTTTCTGTATAATTAGGTAGATTTCCCTTATCCATAAATATTCGACCAGCTTATATCAAAAAAGTTTCTTTAGTAATGTTCATCTGTAAAATAAAATAAAAAATTTAATCAGTTAAATCAGTTATGAGTTTTACTAATATACAAGTAGTTAGAAAAAGTTATATACATATACATGCATAAATACTTAAAACTTTGATAAACTCTAAAATTTTATCTTATCATTAAAACTACTTCAAAGCAACTTTAACTCAGCTAAATTATGGAATTCGATGACTTAATCGAAGGTGATTCAATGTTTTCTTGTTTTGAGCTATTGAGTTTCTTAAGTAAGTAATTATACCAGAGCGCGTTTAGGGAGATAAGAAATAACACCGTAAAATATTTAATACAAATTTTATAATGAGCACTTAGCTATGAAAAAGTTTGCGGAATGAATATTGCTTTACCTGCAGGAATATGTAATGCGGCTCATAAATTCATTCCAGTTTTCGCTATACAGATACCAAAAAAAAAGGAGATTGTGAAAAATATTCTAAATTACCATCAGTAATATTCCAATATTTACGAGATAGATTTCTTTACAGGCGTACCCTACCAGAATAAGCTTGTCGAAATTTTCAATAATACCTGTGGACGAGCTCTCGATCCGTCATCCTGAGCACTGATTATCGGTAATTACTTTTTTACTATGACGATGAAAAGGTGCTTCGACTCGGCACTAATTAGTGGAAAAGAAAAGTAAGGGCGCCCACGAACATACTGCAACGACCAAGTGAAGTGAACTGCCGACACTTTGTGTGAACAACTGGTGAAGCTTCCAAAAGTAGAGAGGAAAAGTACGAAGTACTTTGGTCTCGACTAAACCGAAAAGCCAAATAAAAAGAAGATTTTTTTATGGTGTTTGAATAGACTCTGCCGTCTATAAATGATTGTGCTTCCTGAACAAGAGGTCATGCAAGCAGATATCATCTCTTCCGTAATGGCATTTACAGGCCTATTCTGCGCTGGTAACAAAACTTTTGTAACCGGTGACTAACAGGTCTATTCTGCACGTTACCGAAGATTTTGTAACCGGAAATTTTTATTACCAAAAAATGTTACCAGTTCTTGTCACCGCGATTCTAGGAACATTGGTAATGCAGTTAAAGTATTCAGCAATTCAGCTATGAAGAATTGTGCAAATTCTGGCATTGCATATTTCACGGGGCAATACTTTGTTACCAGCTTATGAGATGGTAACAAAATTTACCGGTTACAAGAGTACACAGACGGCGAAAAGGGTTTAAAAATTGACAGGAACTTTATTTACCGGTTACAAACTTTTTATTACCAGCGCAGAATAGACCTGTATGGGTGCGTTCATACAAAAATCCGAACGGCATCGAACGAAGCGAAGCCGAACAAAGATAAGCTGCTGGTGTTCATATTGAACGAAACGAAGCAGAGCTTTTCTCATGGACTCGGCGGCAAACATACCACAAAACTTAACGTCATCGAAAAGTGGCAAAAAAATATTTCTTAAATTTTATTCAAAATATTAGTTTTGATATCTTGTTTGCAGCAGCATCATGAAGCTTAAAAATTAAATAGAAAATTCAAAATCAAAAGTTGAATTGCTTTCATCTCTAAAACGCTTCTGAAAAAGCTTCCTGTATGAACACTTTCATATGGCTACAGCAAGTTGAAAGCTTCACTCAGCTTGGAACGGCTTCGCTCGGCTCGGCTCCGCTTTCTGTGTGAACGTACCCTAAAGTTGCCGCTTCAGTTTGTGTAAATAAAATCCTTCAACTACTCGGTTATAAAATGTTCGGTAACGTTCGGAATAGTGTTCAGTTAGTGTTTGTTTTGTCAAGAATTCATCATAAACCTTATTTTTATGTATTGGTTAGAGAGTAATCATTCAACCATATTTTACAGTATGTAGTATTTTTTTGGTGCGACGACTATGTCAGCTTCTGTGGTATTTTGCTTCCATCAGCGGAAATTCATCGGCTGCTGTGGAGGCTTACGTAGAGTTTCAAAGCGTATTGTTATTTCGACACAACCGACAAGGAGGACAAAGGAAGGCCATCAACGTTTGTAGACGCCGAATTGAAGACAATTTTCGGCAAAGACACGTACCAAACCCAAGAAGAACTTGCGGCAATATTTGGCGTGACTCAAAAAAACATTTCATTTCAGTTGAAAGCCATTGGTAAAGAAATTAGGAAGGAGGGTGACTCGCGAACTCAAACCAAGAGATATCGAACAAAGCGAAATCTTTTTGCATTGTATTGTCACAGGCGATGCAAAACTTGTCCCTTGCAACAATTCGAACGGCCAGAAGGCGTGTGTTTAGCACGGCGAACCCGGACCATCGACGTTACTACCAAATATCCACGGCAGGGAGATAATGCTCTGCATTTAGTGAGACCAGAATGTAATCCTAATTATTATAAGCTTCTGAAAAGTGGTCAAACGTTCCACGGGGCTTTCTACAGGCAACAACTGATGCGATTGAAGCGAGCGATTGCGCAAAAACGGCCGAAATGGGTAACCAGACCATCAGGCTAGTTATCTGCTACTATAAAAATGCTCGGCCGCATGTGGGACAAGTGGTCAAATCATATCTCGATGGTACCGGATGGGCAGTCCTAACCCACCCGCCTTATAGCCCAGACCTTACACTAACAGACTAACATTTGTTCCGGTCGATGCAAAACGACCTTCAAGATATATCAAAAATTGGCGTGATACTTTCTTGGTCCGCAAACACGGGCAGTTTTATTTGCTGGAAATGTGGGATAAAGTAATAGCTGGCGATAAAATATACTGTAACAGTTTTGAACAGTAAAAATTCAAAACGAGAAAAAATTCTTTGAAACTCACTTGCATGAGTGCTTATAACAAGCTCAAAACCGTACGAATGTATATAAATCACACCCTGCAAAAGGTATCCATGCTCATACTGAATAAACATATTCTGGAGAGAAATCCTGATGTAATCTGTAAGTTCAGGTGTCGTTAGTGTGCCTTCCAGTCATTTACATACTTTCCCTGGTACTTCCGCTCGGTCTTAAATTACATATATTTTCTCTTCTAACTACCACAATCAGTCATCAACAGTCGCACAGTGGGAAGAAATCCCAATTGTATAGATCATTAAATTTTAGTATAATAAAAAGCAATTTGCAAGTAGCTTAGAGTTCGCGTTGATTTTTAATAATTTTTTAGCTAACATTTCGAGACCTCTGCATACTAATTGGGAAATAAAAGTGTTTGTTATGTTATTAAAAATCAACGCGAATTCTGAGCCACTTGCAACTTGTACTAAAATTTAAATATCCATAAAACTGTATACCCAAAATTTTTATAAAATGCCAAAAAAAAATTTATTTTTTTAGAATTTTTTTCTATTCCTTTTCAAAATCGGGCTCCACTGTTCTCTTGTAAATTTTATCAGCCTTTATTAGAAAAAATAATTAATCGAATTGAGGGAAAAATTAAGGCTCCAGTGAATTGTGAACAAAAAATGCCAGTTTTGAACCACTGTGCGGTGGTTGTTTTCAATTCTAAATTCCTAATCGCCACAGTTCAAATATTTTACTTAATTTTTCTAGCCAAAAGTCAACCAAAATACATAGTATCTTCTCAGCAGCATTTGCTTAACACTAAATCGTGCTGACATTTCTAACCAACATTTTAATTAAAATGCATTTTGCTACAAATCACTAACGAATTTATTAACACACATATTACCGCAACACTAATACCGTTACCACAGGAAAATAAATATAAACAGCAACAACTAACGAAACCACAAAATTACTACAAAATTTAAGACCTGAGAGTTGAGCTTAATATTTACTTATAGCCATTGCATTTATTTACAAAAAAAAACAGTGAAATAAAGTCAAACCGCAACAAGTATTTACAATGGCAAACAATCTGGCAACTATGCACAAAGGGTTACAAGTGGGTATAGACGAGTTCTTTGTACCACAGACTGGCAGCGATTGAATGAAAATGCGAGTGGTGAAGGAGGAGAAGGAAAAGAAGGAGCAGGAGGAGGCGGGTGAGGTGGGCAAATGTACATATGTAAATCAAATGGGTGAGTTGTGGTTAGAGCGTAGGGCAGCAGTGGTTGAGTCAGTGAATAGTTGTTGAGCAGTGACTGAGTGGGTAAGTGAGTGAATTGGTGAGTGGAACGGCGCTTAATTAGTATGCTGATGCAACTAAGCGCCGGGTGATGTATGTGTTTGAATGTGTATGTGTGTGTGTGTGTGTGTAGAGTAACTAATTTGCAAGTGTATTGTCGAGTGGGCGTAAGCGAGTGGGCGTAAGTGAGTGGGCGCAACGGACAAACACACAACACACACATACTGAAGTATAAAAATAATTGCCAAGCTATATTTATATGGAAATTGTAGCACGCAAGTGAACTTAAATGCATAACCTATTTACATAGATTCGTATGCATACATATGTATGTATGTACATTAGGCATATGACGTTTTTCTATAATAAAATACACCTATGAGGAGAGGATGAGGAACGATGAAAAACCACCAAAAATAATGTCTTTGTCAAAAAATTACGAAAAAATATATTCGCACTGGAAAAAACATACATACTTAGAGCTATTTATGGTCAAAGATTTAGCACCAAAATTCAAAATGATATTATTTGCCACTTATGTTTATTTATTTATTTTTAATCATTTTCATTAAAAATAGAAACCACATACATAAAAAAGTTTTAAAGCTTCTACAATTTTCACAAAAATTAATCAAACTTCAAAAATCGTTACTAAAATTTCAAACTTTTCAATCAGAATTTTTAGAAAAATTTTCGGGTGTGCATTAAATGTTCTCCCCTCATATTTAGGTACTTAAATTTAATTTTAGAAAAAAGTCATATGTTTGCCTAATGTACATACGAGTACCCATAGACCAATGCATATAAATGGCATTGCATTTGTGGCAACACATAAACTACTAAGCATGTATTAGTATGTACATACATTAGGGTGCTTCAAAAATGTACGTGAAAAAGTAAAGTCGGAATTTTTATGCTCTGACCCCGTTGGATTGGTCTATATCGAAAAAATATAGCCCTATTATTGAATTTGAAATCAAAAAATATTTAGGGGTCGTTCAAAGCGCTCAAAGCTTTCCATGAATTTTATATGCAAAAAAACAAGGTTGCGTAGAAATGATAAGGAATTCTTGAAAATCGATATTTTTCGGTCGGAAAACTATGGTTCTCTTCAGAAGACCAATAATAATACTACCCAATTGTCTATTTAACCATTTTCTATTATTAACTATAATTTACAGGACCCCTAAAAACATAAAAAAAATGCAATGGGGCACCCATTTGCAGTTTTTAGGGGTCCTATAAAAACAGTTAAAAAGAGAAAATGGTTAAATAAACAATTGGGCATTGTTATTGGAAGTCTGCTGAAGAGAAACGAAGTTTTCCGATCGAAAAATATTAATTTTCAAGAATTCTATACCATTTCTAGGAAAAGTTGTTTTTTTTTCATATAAAATACTTTGAGCGCTTTGAGCGACTTCTAAATATTTTTTTGATTTCAAAATAAAAAAATAGGGATACATTTTTTCGGTATAGAACAATCTTAAGGCGTGAAAGCATAAAAATTCCGACTACCCTCTTTCACATGCATTTTTTTTGAACCACCCTAATGTACATAGATGTAGGCAAGTGAATGAATGTGTATAGTGAGGCCATTAAAGGATAAAAGCTACAAAAAATAATGGCAAGGATAAATTAATGGTATAAGTGGTACGTATTTGTGCCACACAAAATCATTTACTCGTAAACACTATCACATACGTAGATATGTATGTATGAATGCAAGCAAAAATATTTGCACAAATATGCAGGGACAAATTGATGTGGGCGCGTTGCGAGTGAAAGTCATTCACCAGTGATGGCAAGGATAATATATGTATGTAGTAAAAGCGCACAAAAGTAAAAAGTTGAGAACAAAAAGCACTACCACAGCTAGCAATGGTTAGTAGCAACAACACAAAGGCTTTGGCAGTGATGAAGTGTTTTCGAACGCGTGCCAAAAAGGATTTGCTTTGCTGCGACATAAGCACGCGATTACCGATATGCACACATTTGCATACATTTAAAAATAAAATCATACATATGTACATGGCTTTGCATGCGATTCAATTTGTTGCTATTTATGTGTATAGGAGAGCCCACCTATGCAGTGATTACCCACAATGCGGCAGCACTTTTAGCAACTTTTGCTGACTGGTCTCCTGGTGTGCAGCAATGCGACGTGGTGCACCTACGCGCTGGGTGCTGGTGCGGCAGAGGTCGCTTACTTGTTCAACGCATACGAGTACTACTGACTGGATTGTTGCGATGACAACCGGCGCGATTGTTGGCGGCGTTGATGGCAAACTGTGTGACCCACTTTTTTGCATAGTCAGTTGTCGAAAAAAGTAAAAAAAAAAACTCACGAGGAATAAAAACAAAAACAAAAACGGAAAATAATCAGCCAAGGCAAGGTGGAAGTGTAGGCGTACGGAGTGCGTTGTCGAAGCGGCAGAGCAGAGAGTGAAAACATGTGCGCACATAAATACCTTATGAGTGGACATTAGGGTGATCTTGGCTTATTGTGAGAAAAAGTTCTGTGGAAATAATACTTTTGATGTAGGACTAAGCTGCCAGAAATTGACTAAAATAACTGCAAGGCAGCGTTTTCTAAGCTCAAAGAAACTTATAAATGCGAGGGTGATTTGCAGTCAGTGAGTTTTTGAATAAGAAATATATTTTTCGACAAAAATACTCCATTTTGCTAGATGCACTTACTCCAGTGTTTTTCCAATTTCTTAATTCCTTCCAAATAATGGCTTTTTCAAGATCAAGAAGGCTAAATCTGGTTAATATGGTGGATGGGGTAGTAGTTCGTAGCCGAAGTAATGGATTTTTTCTATGATGGCTGCACTCGTGTGGACACGTGCAGTTTTTGCTTCAAATCAATATCGAATCTATTCAAAACTTCTAAATAATATTCGCCAGTGATCGTTTGTATTTTTCTGCATAATAATGAACAATTAGTGTTAATATTAATCCCACAATCAATCTTAATTATAATCTTAATATTCAACCTTATCCCAATCCTAACCTTAAACTTAATCTTAAACATAGTCTTAATCTCAGTCTTAACCTTAGTCTAATTCTTAATCTTAGTCTTAATCTTAATCTTAATCTTAATCTTAATCTTAATCCTAATCTTAATCCTAATCTTAATCTGAAACTTAATCTTAATTTTAATCCTCAGCTTAATCTTGATCTTTATTTTAATCTTAATCTTAGTCTTAATCTTAATTTTACTCCAAATTTTAGTCCTAATCCAAATCTTAATTTCAATTTTAATCTTAATCTCAATCTTAATCCTCATGTTTATCTTAATCTTAATCCTAATCTTGTTGTGTCCAACCACCTCAACCGAACATAAAGAAGTTTCACTTCACAAATATATTTTACAAACCGATTTCGGAAAAAGTACCTATGTAGTATGTACATCATCACTGAAATTAGTGCAGAATTGGTTAACTTAAATAAAAAGTCACAAGCGGATACATTTACCCTAATACACGTTTATACATACGTACATATGTTTGTACATATGCTTGTACATGCACGCCTGCTCGTGCCACGGATGCGTTGATGCAGGCCAAAATATGCAAATTCTATTTGGCGAGTAGTAATTTAGTATTCCCGCCCAGAATACGAAAGCATAATTTTTATTTTTGGCCGCTGCCACTGCTAGCTGTTGGCGCTTTTGCCGCTTTGCCACTTTGCCATTTTACCTACCAGTGAGTGCTGTGTGTTGAATGCCGGTCGCGCGTTCCGTTCATATGCCGCGTTTGATAGCGAATGACATGCATAGTGGTATGTGCGTTCATTAGGGTGGTCCAAAACAAGTAAAGTCCGAATTTTAATGCTCTCACCCCCAAGGATTGTTTTACATATATATATCAAAAAATATACTCCTATTTTTAACCGACTTCCAAAAAAGGAGGAGGTTATCAGTTCGTCGGAATATTTTTATTTTTATTTTTTTTATGTATGTTACCGCATAACTTTGGACCACGTCAACCGATTTCGATAATTGCATCGGAAAGGTACTGTCTCAGAGGTGGTCCCATACTAATCTGGTTAAGATCCGATCAGTGGAGCATGAGATATATATATATATATTTTTTTTTTATGAGAGGAAGTCGGTTTTTTTTTGCTAAAAATTACTTGTTTATTTTGAAATCAAAAAATATTTAGAGGTCGCTGAAAGCACTCATGTATTTTATATGAGAAAAAAACAATTTTTCGTAGAAATGGTATCGAATTCTTGAAAATCAGTATTTTTCGATCGGAAAACTCTGGTTCTCTTCAGGAGACTTTCAATAATAGTACCCAATAGTTTATTTAACAATTTTTTAATACTAAAGATTTTGTATTTATCCCCTCATTGCATTTTCTGGGGGCTTTAGCGGACCTATAAAATATAGTTACTGTGAAAAAATGGTTAAATAAACAATTGGGTATTATTATTGGGAATCTCCTGAAGAGAAACAAAGTTTTTCGAGCGAAAAATATTGATTTGCAAGAATTCTATACCATTTCTATGAAAAGTTGTTTTTTTTCATACAAAATACATGGAAAACTTTGAGCGCTTTGAAAAAAAAAGAAAAAAGTATTCCGACGAACTGATAACCTCCTCCTCTTTTGGAAGTCGGTTAAAAATATGGGTATATTTATTCGGTATAAAACAATCCTAGGGGGGAGAAGCATAAAAATTCCGACCTTACTTTTTCACATGCATTTTTGGACCAGCCTAGGGTTCATACACCCATTTCTAAATATTTGCCTAAATGCATTTACATATGTATATGCAAACGTCTGTACATGCGAGTATCTAAGCCTGCATGTGCCAGCAAGTGTTTGCGCGTGCATACCTAACTACTTGTGGAGTCAGAGAGCATACATGAATGCATATACATATGTACTCGCACCTGATTGCTTAGGCGAGTAGCTGAATGGAAGTGTGAAATTGTATTAAATAATCGAAAATTTTGTACGTGATGTATGCAAATTGATTTTAATAGCGAGTAGCTAACTATTTTTACCAGAGAAGATATTTTTTTTCTAAATTATTTTACTGAGTAGACTACATTTGCATACCTTATTATACATATATGTATGTAAGTATGTCCATACATATGTATGAGCGAGTTTAATGACACGAAATTGATTTATGAATGAGCAAGCGTATTACTGCTATTCATGTTCCATTGCGGAGTTGGGTAAAAGTTGTGGTAGGTCAAGTGTAGTAGTCGGTTGTGAAGTATGTGTGTGTGTGTGTATTACGGTTGAAAATTCACGTGGGGCGTTGACATTTCAACTGAGTATGCCAATAAAAGTACCACATTTTGGGTTAGGTTGGTTATTGCATAAGACTTTTGCTGTTGTGTTGTTGATACGTATGTATGTATGTAGTTATATTGAATTTATCGGTTCAATGGTGAATTATTCTATTCGCTGAATTTAGTTTCAGTGAAGCATTCGGTTTTGTGACTAGGCGCTTATTGATTACATGGTTCGGATGTCTTTTGTTGTTTCCAAGAACTTATGCAATCTAAAATCTGCATACATAAATAGCGATATATACATACATACATATATGTACATTAGGGTAGTCAATTGTAATGCTCTCATCCCCTAGGATTCTTCTATATTGAAAAAAGTATACCCCTATTTTTTATTTCAAAGTCAAAGTCTTCCATGTATTTTTATATGGTATAGGATTCTTAAAAATCAATATTATTCGATGGGAAAACTCTGGTTCTCTTCAGGAGACTTTCAATAATAATATCCGATTGTTTATTTAACCATTATTTAATACCAACGATTTTTTATTGGTCGCCCCATTACATTTTTCGGGGTTTTTGTGGGTCTTTGGCGGACCTATAAATTATAGTTGCAATGAAAAAATGGTTATATAAACAATTGCGTATTATTATTGGGAATCTCTTGCAGAGTAGTCTAGTCGAAAAATATTGATTTTTAACTATTCTATACCATTTCTACGAAAAGTTGTTTTTTCCCCATATAAAATACATGGAAAACTTTGCGCGGTTTGAGCGACCTATAAATATTTTTTGATTTCAAAACAAAAAAAACAAGGGTATTTTTTTCGGTATAGAACAATCCTAGGGGGTGCGAGAGCATATAAGTTCCGACTTTACTTTTTCCACATGCATTTTTGGACCACCCTAATGTACATACATATATAATCAATCTTAAGGAAACTTCTGGCTGATAAATTGTTATTGTGGTTGCATAAAGGAAAGAAAATTAATTTGGGTGCAAAATTCATTGAGAATTGAAATAATTCAATAGAATAGGTACAGTAAAACCCGCTTAAGTACCTCCCGAAAAATGTCACCCTTTTGAGGTACTTAGGCATGTTGGGTACTTAAAAGAACCCGCTTAAGTACCTCGATGCGGGAACTTAAGCGAACACAGTTATTGATGTAGTTACATCCATCTTCTTGTTAACTTACATAAATAAATCCTCGAATAAAACATGAACATTTAATTTGTTAAAAACAAGATCGTAGCATTATTTAAACGCATAAACAAAAACTTTATAAAAAAAATCCATAAAGCAATGTTAAGTCATTTTTACAAGAATCCAATTCATTAAAGTCATTGATTATACATATTTATACAAACATACAGTGTTGGACATAGCTACCATTTCGGACCAAATTCAAAATGATGTTGTTCGCCACTTATGTTCATTTATTAATTTTTAAGATCTCTCAAGAAAAACTAAAAATAAAATAACGCACAATAAATGGAAAAGAAATTTTCTACTATCAAAATTTCTTAAATAAGAGTGCAGCTCTCAAGAAAAAAATTTTAGGATATTTATTTCTTCAAGAAAATTTACAGCAAAAGCTTAGAATCCAGCTCTCAAGAAATATCATGAGAAATTTTTTTCACTATTTCTGTTGCTTGAAAAAACACTTTGCCTTTTCTGTAATTTTTTTTGACGAAATAAATATACGAGCATTTTTTTTCTTAACAGCTGCAAGCTGATTTAAGAAATCTTGATAGAAAAAAAATATTATTTTCCATTTCTTGTGCGTCATTTTATTTTTATTCTTGTGATGTTTCTTGTGTTAAACCTAAGCTTACAATTTTTAAGAACACTAAAAAAAAAATCATAAAATTTTCATCAAAATTACAAACTTTTTTCTCAGAAATGTAGTGTTGACTAAAAATGAAAGTTGAAATTTTAGATTTTTTCGCCGAACGTGTTGCGGGAGCACTTAAAAGGGGAAAATTATAAGTAAAATGGTAAATGGGATCGAAAAATTTAGGTACTTAGGCGGGGGTTGGGTAAATAAGCGGGGAGGTACTTAAGAGAGGGATTTTCTTCAGATTACATTAAAATATTCACAGTGCCCAACAATGTTTGGGGGGGGGGGGGGGTACTTAAGCGGGTTTCACTGTATATGAAAAAGGAATTACATATTATTATTAATATAAATGCTTACCTCCCGAAATTTGTACGATTTTGACATATTGGAGCATGGAGATTCTTCAGAAATTTTTAAAAGTATTCCTGTCTGTCTTCCACCTAACCGAAAAAGTATTTTATGCTCGCATTCGGTAAGTCAGTCTCATCTCAAGTCACTAAATTTGAGACTATAAATTAGTGACTCTTTTTGTGAGACTTGAGACGATTTGCAAGCATTTACAAGACAGATCCAATGCGTCAACCTCTGGTCTTATGTCATGCAAGCAAAAAAAAAAATCATTTATAACGAAACTAAAAAACACAGTTGTGCGTTTTCTCGTATAGAAGGGGCCAATAATCGTCACTATTTCACAGAGCGAAAGCGTATTCTCCCATTTATTGGCTGAATGAACCGTGTGATCTTTTAAATATCATTCAAATAGGGCCATTGATATACCTACCGTCTTCTTTCTTAAAAGGCTGTTGCGCATACGCCATGGCATGACATTTTAAACTCGCACAACAATGCCATATATAGGGTGTCCCAAAAAGAGCGTTGGATTTAAATTTGCTGCCATACGAGTTGTACGGTGATTTTTTTATTTTTTTTTTACAGTTCTCACGTACAGCCCATGCGAATATGGAGAAGTATTCAAACGAACAACGTTTAATTATTGTAAAAACACATTACAAAAATGGTGAAAGTTTTGCGAAAACAACTCGCCAATTACGTTAAATTTCGATCGCAATAATATGCCAAACTAATCGACAGTGAGGCTTTAAATTACCAAATTTGAAACCAAATTTACGCTGATGGATCAGAAGACCATAGTTCGTCGTCGTCCTTGTCGGTTACTCGAAAATATAGCCACAGTAAAGGAATCTGTCGTCGAGAATCCAGGCACTTCCATTCAGCATCGTGGTCAAAAATTAAACATTTCCAGAAGCACTATGCAACGAATTTTGGTAAAAAAGCCGCATTTGCACGCGTACAAGGTTCAATTAGAGCAAGAATTCAAGCCAAGGGATCATAAAAAATAAATGTATTTTTCTTTAAAATTAAATACGGCGCTCTTGTTGGGACACCCTATACATACATATCGACTACTAGCCAAAAAGAGGTAAACGACATTTTTTCAAAAAACTTTTTCTTAATGCGGAAATTCATCTAGATGCTCTAGGAGTATTTCTGCATCAAAAAAAAAATCGAAAAAATATCACTTACTTCTTTTTGGCGGTTAGGGGTTGATATGTACGTACATATGTATGTAGATATTGAATACCTTGGACTTAGTTTATATTTAAACAAAATAAATATGGATTAATTCGCCAAAAAAAAGCCTTTAATCCGATTTTCTTCTAATCACTTTTCAAATTGCTCATACGCCATGGTCTACCCGAATTTATTGCCATATGCATCAATAAAAATTTTAAGTCATATCGCGTAACTTTCTGATTGATATGGATTTGCCAACAGTGGCGTCGTCTGTCTGTCAGTTTAGGCTTTTATTCTATGATGTGCCATAAGGATATCTGTTATGAAAACGAGAAAAGAGACTACCAGAGTGACTGCAATTCCGACTCCAATTGGAGCTGTGCGTGCCGTGGCGCTTAAGCAGGTAGACCGGAGAGTGATGGCATAATTTTGTCTTCCAGACCACTTCGCCAATATTTGAGGAGGAAAGACCTCATACTACCAACACCACTACACCATCGCATATGCTACTACCCTCACTCTACCTTTGTTGAGGTCCAGTAGAATGTCATTCAGTGGCACTACCGATAGTAGCGGATTGTGATAGATTGATTTTTCTATTCTGTTGATCTGCCCTTAATATATTCATGTTGAGCTTTTAAAAGTTTCGAGTTTCCCAAAAAATGGTAAATTAACGAGCCTCTTGAATATCTTTTGCATGAAAGATGTAAGACTTGTTGGTCTGTAGTTTTTAGATTTATCGTCATTTCTTCTGCCAAGTTTGGGAATGAAGACAACTTTGACTCTTCTCCAGCTTTGTGGGATGTAAGTCAAGCTGGTCGTGGTAGGTTAAAATGTATTTCTGCCTTGTACGCGCCCAAAAGTGGCACACAAAGCAATGACCAGTATGCAAAATAATTATCATGAATATGAAAGGCAGTATATGCTTTTACTTACTCGAAATATTGACGCTAATATAAATAGTAAAATAATTAAGAAAGTTTGTGCTTAAATTGAAGCAATAAAAATCCAGCAATGGTTATGGCATCAAATGAAAGTAAAATTTTTTTGAACCTTTTACATAATAGCCAAATAAGTAACTCAATTTATTTATTTACTACATAAAAAGCTGAAACAAAAACACAAAAAAATACTAATTTAATTGGATGTCTATTTTCAGCGCCACCAAAAAAAAAAAAACAACGTGATGCTAAAAACCTTGAGCTCCTCCCTGCTGCCTGACGCTAAAGAAAACTCAATTTCAATGGACACAGCTAAATTTATTGCAAGCGCATAAAAGTTGCTGATTTCAAATTTTCTTTTAATAACTGGCTACAGTTACAATGCGGAAAAGACTCCATTTCCCCAAAAGCGCACGTATTTCGGAAAAATATTTCATGTTTAAATAAATATTCATTTTAATGGCGAATCACATGAATATTGCGCGCACAAAATGTGGCAACATTCAGCATAAATAGAGTAGAGTGGCAAGCGAGCCGACCTTCCGCAACAGAAACAGTGAAAGCAACAGCAACGGTAATAGCGGAACGAGCGTCAAGCGCAGACAGGCATAAAGCATAGCATAGCGCAAGCACAGAACGGCGAAAGCTCAAGTCCGCAGGGAACGGAAATAATTTAGCACATATGTAAGTATGTATGTATGTATGTATGTATGACTGCATGTGGATGTACATATGTATGTAAATTTTTACGAGCGCAGCGGAAGCAGTGATTGGGGAAAAGTTACGGCAGCAAACAAAAAGCAGGAAATTTTTCTAACGAAATAAAAAAAAAATTGAATTGAAGCAAACAAAAAAAAAACAACCTAAAAAAAATACAAAAAAGTAAGAGCGAAAAATAAATTCGGCCGTAATAGTACGAAAAATAGTTGATAGGCTAGCAAATGGGGAGCACCAAATACAAACAGACAAACAAAAGGAAGAGGTGGCAAATGGCTGGCTCCCAATGTGTGCTGCTAGCTAGCAAACTTTCAACGAAGCGTAAAAAGCCAAGCACCAGGAGATAATAAGAATAAAAGCGAAACACAATTTTGGGACTGCGATTGCAGCGGCGGGTGCGCCTCGACCGATGAAGCGTACTACATAAAAGGATATGCGCAGTCAATGGCGTCAGCAGTAAAAAGCAGTTACGTGAAATGGTTAGGAATGTAAACGAGGCATCGATGTTTACGATTTCTTATGTTTCAACGATGTTTTAAACATCGACTTTAGTGCAACTCTCAGACTTCCTTTGAACTCAACTTACCCACTATTAAACCTATTATGCTGTATGTGGTCATTGTCTGGTCGAATTCAATAGAAAGGTCCAAATTAGCCAAGCGTCTGGAACGGGTGCTGCAAAGCGCTGTCATAGATGGAATTAATGGGGCACCTAGCAACACCCCAACGCTAGCTCTAAATGTGATGCAGGTATGGTACCAGTAGACATTGCAGACCAAGGTGCTGCGGCCCGCTCTGCCGACAGGCTCAAAAATGCTGGATTTTCTCTCTCTCTCTCTCTCTCTGGAGTATGAGCAATCGGCTATCTTAGGAAAATTCAACTTCATACCGATAGCAACCGATCGGCGTGTACCGAAGATGGTTCCGAGAGCAATCTTCTCATAGGAGTGGTAGTCTCTGGATGAGTCGAACCTTGATGGAAGATTTGGAGGAGATGTCTTCTGTGGGGAACTACTCTTAGATATTAAACTTAGGTTACCGGATTTCTGTAGCGTATTACGAGTAGAGGTAGCTGCAATTAAAGAAACTGCCGATCGGTTGCGCACTTGTGTAATAGCGTTTAAAAAGGTAAATACCTACTCGTGACACTCAAGCGGCGATCACAGCCCTGGAATCGCTTAATTTAAGATACAAATTAGTCTGGAATTGGCTGATATCTCTCTCTCTCTCTCTTTTGCTTCGGGACACAGCGACAATACACGAAACTGCTGTTTCGTTGAACTGGCTAGGCATGTCACCCTGGAAGCCATAACCAATGAAAGGCTTCTGGACAAAGGGGTTTTGGTTAAAGCAGTGAACGCTGAGCGGAAACCTCGGCATGTAAAGTTGTAAGGTCCTTTTAGCCGGTAGTTAATCGTGGGCGGTCTAGGAACCTTCTCCAGCTTACTAAGCGACTGGGCACTGCCCAATGTGCCGCAGCTGACTGGAGGATGATGAGATGGAATCAGCTCAGCACTACCTTTATTACAGCTGTCCTCCTTTTGTGAAGCTCAAGCTTAACATCTCGGATCGTGCTTCATAATTTCTGCAGAGGAACTTTCTAAAGTGGATTTCAGTTGCTTGCTGAACTTTATATCGAGCACCCAGCTCTATTCTAATCGTATGTGATTACCTGGGGTTCAACTCTGTATTGCGATTTGAAAGGCGACACGAACTAATACAAATACATAGTGCCAAGTATTCGAATCCGAATGATTTGCTTTTCTAATCGCAAAACAGAGTAGACCCCTGTTGCACCGTGGACATTTAATAACTGTCTTGGGAAAGTCAAAAAACTCACACGCCTCGACATATCGGGAGTGGTGATTAGCCCGACTAAGGACGCGCTTAAAATGATATTTCATCTGCAACTGCGGAATATTTTTGTCCATGGGATGGACGCAAGGAGCGCCGTCAGGATTAAGGAATCCAATGGGGGAAAACCAACCAATTTCGGGCATGCGGCAATACTGAAAAAAAGAAAAAAAACCGGCTTAGTTTGATTAAAGCAAACAAGCCAGCACTGACTACATTAAGCCTGGTTGGAACTTCAATACAAAGACATCAGCTAGGTTTCCGAACAGAGAAGAATGAGATGTAGGACTCGCAGTGGCGCTATATACATTGTGGCTGCTGTTGTTGTTGTTGCAGCTAATTAGCCCTGCCTAAAAATCGGATAGTACTTCCATCGTTGACATCAAGCTGAACTAACGTTAAGTCCAAGAAACGTGCAATGTGACGGAGTTAGGCCCGATGCAGCGGCGCGTTAGTTGAGTGGGCAAGCGATGAGGTGGTTGGTGTTGTATGTTTTTGTTCTTCACATGCCGGACTTAAGTTGGGTACGTCTACGGTCTAGTCTGGATTGATGGTTCAAATATGGAGCAACGCACCGAAGCCGGTCTCTACTCGGGTTACCTACATATCAACCATTCCTTTCATCTGCCGAATGACTGTAGTGTTTGCGAAACCAATATCTCTGCTATCGAGAAGGCGGCTAGACTTTTACTGAATAGCACAGTTCCAGACAGGACAGCTACTATCTTCGTGGGTAGTCAAGCAGCCTTGAAAGCAATAACATCCAAAAATAGTGAAATCGGGGATTGCATGGTAATGTCGTGCCACTTTGGCATCACCGAGCCATATAACTCAGACACTATCTGCTGTGACTCCAGATGGCCAAATGCGCCTCTCAGATGCAAATTAACGAGGCGGATGACTCTGTTCTACCACCGTTTAGTGAATATGTTCCTAATTACTTGTGTAACAAGGGGGAAGACTGTTAGATCTCAAGGTTATTATGGCGACGGCTTAGTAGAAAAAATACACCAGATCTTCTGAAACTTAATAAATCACAGTAACGAGTATTACCCGTAGAAGCTGCCGCGATGAGGATGAGGAGGAATCATTTCACCACCTTCTGTGTCGTTGTCGGGGTCTGGAGTCGAAGCGTCTCAAATATTTGGGATCACACTTCTTCAACAGTCTATCGAAGCTAGCGGATAGTGGAATCGCTTCAGTAGATTAATGCCATGAAAATACCTACAATTTCTTTCTGAATAGGAACCACGGTTACGGGAATGTGCCTCCTCCTGACACCAACACAAAGAGGGCACTCATAATCAGCAACTTTGTCTACCAGTGAGAGTATGGAAAATTCCATAGGTTGAAGCCACACCTAGGCCCGTAGATTGTGGAGCCGTTGTGAACCCTACCGTTATCAGACGCGCGGCTGCGGCTAAGTCCCCTCTGCTCAGCATGAGGATATCCTTCGACCGTTTTTCGTCACATTTTAGTCACGTAAGTTTAGTATTACTGCAAGTGGTGAGACTAGCCCACCTGTAAGTTGCTAGTTTGAGAGATAAATTACTTAGAATGAGCTTGCAGGTAGCGAGTGGCATGCCTAAACCCTTCCAGATCTGCGAAAGTGGAGCGGATGTGCCCTTTCTTGCACGTTCATCTGCCTTTTCGTTGCCTGCAATGTTCCGGTGCCCCAGCACCCATACCAATGAAGAGCAAACTGCTCAGCCATCTCTTTTGGAGATCTGCGACGGTCCGCCACAGTTTTTGAACTGCATGTGACCAAGTCAAACGCTTTGAGTGCGGTCTGGCTGTCTGAGTAGATGACGATATTGTTACGTATGACTTCTCCAGTACCTAGGTGTTCAGCCACCTTCTGTATCGCAGCGTCTTCAGCTTGATTGACGCTGCAGGGGTTAGATTAGCGAAATGATTTTTCCAACACCAGTCGGCTTAGAGCCATCGCTGTAGAAGTGGAGTGACCACTTTTGACCCCTGCTGGCCCCTCCTTCTCTATCTGAAATGGAAATCCTATACCTCCATGCCTAGTATATCTAAGTTCTTTGGAATTGCGGTGTGGACATCCTTAGTGTCTTTCCAGCCTGTTTTCAAACAATCATCGAAATATCGATACATCGTTGTCACTACCCATAATTTGCATCCCTAGAAATAGCAAATTTTTGAATACACGAACCTATCGAACGAGGCTGACAGCTGACGGCTGATAGTAACTGGCAATGTGGCAGTAAAAAATAGAGCACAGCGTACCAGATATTCGATGCGATATGGTTACATGTTGCGAGAAGCTCAATGTGGCTATTATACAATATAAAATATGTAGGTAATATAATGCTTGAGGTGGATTATTTGAAAATGGAGCGCAAAGCAAGTGACGGGCGCCACACGTATTTAACAGCTTTTTTTTTAATATTTAACTTGAACGGTATGTACGTAATATTTTACAGAAAAATTCACCAATCTGACATGGCGGCTATATGTATGTACTACAATGCTACGCATATTATAATACTGCATTACATGTGAAGCAGCGAGCTCAAGTCTCTGACATATGAGTGTATTTTATTTTCATGTGTAAGTAAGTATTAATATAAAAGCTTCACTTATACTAAGTATGTGGCTTAGTGGCAAAATAGAATTCAAAGAACTCCAATCCATTATTGCTGACACTCAAAGAACACACCCGGAAGGATATACTATGTATGTATGTACATACATGTGCATACATGCTTACATATGTAAGTATGTAGTAACTGTCAAAGTCAAATATATTGCGCCTAGTATCCTTGCGCACACAAGCCGCATAGAATACATATATGTATATATTAAAAATATACATACATTCTACACTGAATGTGTGCAAAACCGTATGTGTGTATGTAGAATGCCTTTGCAACTCGGTGCATACGCTTGGGTCCTGTTCCTACATATGTTAAATAGTTTTAATGTGCGCGTGCCAGAGATGACTTAGATAGAGAAAGTGCCTTGACAAACACAAGTACTTCTGCCTATTTTTAATACCGTCATCCCCACTTAACTTGAATGACTATACTTCTAAATACAATTCTACAACCGGATTACGTCAAAGTTGCTCTATATACGGGCAATAGAAAAAATTGCAAAACTTTTGGATTCTCTTTAAGTGATAGACCAAATGTAGTAGTTCAAACGGATTTAGTTCAAGTAATAGAAATCAACGTTGAACAGCTCAGAGAGCACTCTTCAACAAACCGACATATGCGTGCAGTGGAACTACATTTACCGCTCATTATGTACCGCCGCCGTAGTAGAAGTAGTCGGAGTTCAGCCAGCCCGAAAGAACAACTGGTACGATGAGGAGTGTCAAGAAGCTGCAGAGAAATCGGAGACCGTTATGGGGAGCTGAAGAGGGAAGCGCGACATATTGTCCGTATTTAAAAGAGAGAGGTCGAAATACAGGGATGCATAGAGTTTCAAATGCTAGTCGACAGGAAAATAGCCTGAAAATTTTACTAAAAAGTTAAGCGAATTACAAGAGGTTTCAAGACCAGGGCGAACTTCTGTAACAGCAGCGCCTTAGTGACCGATGTTTAGAAAGTACTAAAATTATAAAGGGAACACTTTTCCACACTATTAACTATAGTTGAGAAGGAGATGAACCCGAACCCCCTGCCGATGACGATGTAGTCGATGTTCCGCCGCCTTTCCATGGCGAGTTATGAATAGCACTTACGTGGCTGAAAAAAACACCAAAGCGGCTGGAGCTGACAGCCTGCCAGCTTAGCTATTCAAGTACGGCGGCGGGAGTGGATAAGGTGCATGCATCAACTCTTATGCAGAATATGGTCAGATGAAGGCACGCCCTACGATTGGAATTTAGGTATGCTATGCTCCATCCCTAAGAAAGACAACCCCGCCATACGCGCTAACTACCGCAAGATCAGCCTTCTAAGCATAGGTTAGAAGGTCTTATCAGTGTGGCTTTAGACCTGGCAAATCCACCATAGCCCAGGTATTCACCATGCGCCAAATATTGGGAAAAAACACGTGAATAGGATCGACACGCGCCATCTACATATATGTCGATTTCGAAAAGCCGCTATAGTCAGCAAGGAAATGAGTTGCCTTTATGCCACCATATCTGAATTTGGTATCCCCACGAACGTCATAACACGGGTGCGCAAACTGGCGGTGAACAATACCACCAGCTCCGTCAGAATTGGGAACGACCTCTCCGAGCTATTTGATATCTTTCGTGAGATTTATTTAATCTGATGTTGGAGAAGATAGCCGTAGAACTGCACCGCTCAGGCACAATCGCAGTATCGGTAAAATCGAGCGTTACGCCTTATCTGCCATCACGAATTTAGATTTAGAAATATCTCCTGTCATCAGACAAACAGTCAGAGCATAGGCGTCTTGGCACCCACGCCACTGTTGACAGTTATAAATTAATGAAAGAAGACGACTTCATTTATTTATAAATAAGCATTAACACCAATAATATCTAAGGTCAGCCTTGAAATCCAAAGGAGAATCACTCTTGCCAACGGATGCTACTTTAGGCTGAGTAGACAATTGAAAAGTATGTAAAGTCAACTCTCGTCGTCTCGCCTCTCGTCTCATACTCTATGTCACTCATCATGCCTGTGCTGGTGTATGGCGCGGAGGCATGGACAATGAAAAGTCTGATCAAGCGGCTCTTAGAGTTTTTAAGAGAAAACTATTCTGCGTAAGATTTACGGGTCTTTACGCCTTGGCGATGGTGAAAAGTAATTTTACAAGACGAAGCCCAAAAAATCCAGTTTTTTAACGCGGGCTTAATCACAGTTCGGAAATGTATTTTTATTAATGCATGTGGGTAGGACGAGCCCACGTTCCGACTAACACAAAAAACAAATGAGAAGAAAATATTTTTTTTCTAATAGCGGTCGCCCCTCGGCAGACAATGGCAAACTGTATGTCCGCCCCCCCTTTGTTTGAAAACATTTAGGCGCACGCCGCTATACGAAGGAGAAGGTCGGCCAAACACTAAGCTCCGACTCGATGTTCAGTAAAAGTTGTTGAGCTTAAGCTCACTCCATTAGTGTAAAAGTTGAGTCTGAGCTTTGGCTCACTTTTTATGATTGAGGCCCATTATGTAAGGCCAATTTAACATTATTATTATACAGGGTGTCGTAGACCACCTGTCCACACGTTTTTTATTGGAAAACGCAAACAAGGGTACTACCAAGTTGAGGATGCTCTATCCTTTAGTCGTATTACCGACTTCCGGATTCGATCTTTTTTGTGTAATTTTTTTGCGATTTAAAGAAAATAAAATTTTCCAAACCCTGGTAGCGAACCTATTTTTTTAATTTCTAAATTTTTGTCTTTATTTTGTACGTATAACAATAGAGGTGTGACCCATGACGTTGATATATAAAAGGACACCCTAATGCTTGCAGTGAAACCATGCGTGGGTGTCTGCAACTTCGACCAACTGTTCAATAAGTTCATAAACGTATGTATAAAAGTAAGTACCCAGTCGGCAAAATAAGGAATGCTTCGAAATAAATATTATCAGAAAAAGCATTTTCAATAAGAAATTCCAAATTCTGCCATCCGAAGGCAGACGAAAAGGTGTCATTCCCAAGCAACGGACGCCTAATAAAGTAAAAAAACAAAAACGCAGTAAGCAATTTGTGCTGCGCCATTAAAGGAGTAAAGAACAGAGCACATAAGGCTTATCGCTTCAAAAGGTCCTAAATATGGACTTCCAGAAGGCGTATTTTTTTTCTATTTTGCCAACTGGGTATATCTTAAACATTGCAACTGTAAGCGCACGAGCAGTTGAGACGATCCGTAAATTTCTTCTTTGCACTATTCATTCATTCATATGTCCGTCCCACAGCGATTTGTTTGCAATTTCTCACAGATTGATTGAATTTATTGACGCGACGTACGAACGTACATACATTTGCGTTCATTGCGTTTTATTTTTTTCCATTATATTTATGTAAGTATACTTATGTAGTATATGTAGATATGCATCTGCCGGAGTGTGGGTAAGCAATTTGCAACTCACAAACACGCGCACATACACTTACACACACATAACAGCCATCTTTTTGCTGTCGTTTGTCCATTTGTTTGGACTTGTCATTCCCTTTACTGTTTATTCGATGAGGTGTAAATAGTAAATCGCAGTCAGACATAAATTACCTTTGTTAATCGTTTGCAGTTAGACAAAGCATAAAATGCTAAGTAAGTTGCTTGTTTGCCTTTCATTTTCACTAAATGCTGTTCATTTCAGTTACATGCATTGCTACATATGTACATATGTATGTACATATACAAAACTATCTCCCCTCGCATTAGTATGGCTCTATTTCCCACGAGTAATGTTAGATTCCTGTGCACTCATTTATTATCATTGATAATCGCATATGAATAGCAAACACACGGGGTTGTCCCTGAGCCAAGTCACGCCTGGGTGTAGTATTAACGTTGAGCTGCTAAATTACATGAATTACCGTTAATATTATCAGCACAGGATTATTAAAGTTGGCATCGTGGGAATGTAAATTTGTTTGCTTTTCAAGCGAAAGCTAGCTGTATAAGGTTGTTTGTTGTTGCTGTGTTCTGCATAATCGGCGTTGCTTCAGATAAGCGCGGCAATGCATAGTACATACATATATGTATATGTATAAGTAGTCAGAGTGGGTGAGTGGTTGAGTGGGCGACTGTGATGACAGATTGTAGGGATCACTTATTCTTGTCGACACGTGGTAATTTGAATTGTTGTGGATAATCTCTGGAATTTCACGCGAAATTAGGTCGGTTTTGATAAAGGTGTTGTATGATTTAGAATTGAAAATGCTGTTGATAATTGATTGTTGCGTAAAAGCGCCTAGGGAGTATGCATGGCTAATGAAGACAAACATAATTAATGAATTAAGAAGGAAAACTTGAAAGTAGGCAGCTTGAGAATACTTTTCAGGGGATGCAAACATTTAAGGAAGATTAATGCGAGGTGCTTTAAGCGTTTTGTTTTTACTTTCTTTAAAATTTCGCAAACAAAAATTTATTAAAATGACCTTAGCAGGAGACGATTGTATACGAACACCCGCCCCACAAGAAACTCGCAGATAAAAAATAGCAATACGAATAGGTGAAAAATTAACTCAAAGCTGTCATCTCAACCAGTAAGAGGTAAAAAATGGAAAAAGCTGCCTAACCGCACTGGCGTCTTGGGTATAAATACAAAAAAAAAAAACTGGGTGTATGACATTAGGTGTAATAAAAAGCAAAGAAATTCATTAGATACATAGTCCCCAAACATTTCCTAATGCAGTATACCCTACCTAAGGAAACTTTAAGAACCCTCCACCGCACAGTGGTCGGAGAGGCTATGTTTTACGCGTAAAATAAGGACTGTTACGATTTTAATAAAACCATAGAATCATATTGAAGACCGTTGTGGTCTAGTGGTAAGCAGTGCGCGCTTCCACTCCGCAGGGCCTGTCAAAGTAACATCGAAAAAAAATATAGAAATAAAGTATTTTCTTAATAGCGGTCGCCCATCGACAGGCAATTGCAAACCTCCGAGTGTGTTTCTGCCATGAAAAACAGCTTCTCATGCTTCTCATAAAAATACAATCGCCATTCGTAGGCGGCGTAAAACTGTAGGTCCCTCCTCTTTGTGTGACAACATCAAGGCACACGCCTACATATTCTTTAAAATGCCAATGATTAGTTCCTTAGACACGCTAGTCAAGAATTGTGTGTCAAATTAAAATTTTGAACATTGACAGCTGTCAAATAGACTGTCAATTTACCTGAAAATAGGAAAACCCTTTCAAAAATCCCTTGATGATGATTAGGTCTTTAAACACGCTAGCAACGAATTTTATGTCAAATTAACAGTTTGACAGTTGACAGCAGTGAAATGAACTGTCAATTTATCTATAAATACGAAAATATTTTTGAGAATGCCACAGATTAGGTTTTTAGACACGCTAGTCAGGAATTTTATGTCAAATTAAAAGTTTGACAAACCACAGCAGTGAAAAGAACTGTCAATTTCTCTAGAAATACGAAAATATTTTCGCAGATGCCACTGTTTAGGTTTTTAGACACGCTAGTCAGGAATTTTATGTAAACTTAAAACCTTGACAGTTGAAGCTGTCAAATAGCCTTGAAATAAGCTGTAAACTTATCTACATAATAAATAAAATTTGCCAAAAATTAAACCCTTTAAGCTTTAAGACTCACTGATCTTGAATTTTATATCACATTGACACTTTTCCATTTAACTGTCATTTTCTCTAAAAATAAGGAAATCTTAAAAATTGTTCTATTTTAGTGACTTTCTTGCAGTTGAGTAACACAATATTTTTGCTTAGCAAAATAAATGATATATTTTTATAGAGAGAACATATTTAAAATTAAATTATGAACTAACAAGAATAATTATAATTAACAAGGGTGTTTGGCAGACGGTTGAACATACGTTATGCTTAGTATCCAGTCTCAAAAAAAAAGCTAGAACTCCATATAAAAAACGCTCAAGAAGTGGCGAAGAAATTTTTGTTGTATCAAATTTTCTTAAGGCCGTACTTAATTCATAAGAAATTCTCAACGCTTTCAACTACGATTTTCTAATGTTTTTTGTGAAAAAAGAGCACAAGGTAACCCATCTTTGCAACAAAAATATTTCCATTATTTCCTGATGAAAGAGGGAGACAATATCAGATGTCCAAATTCCTTGGACACACACACGAAAAAGTGAAAATTTTTTCTTGGCCGTTTTCTTAAAAGCTGGATACTAAGCTTAAATGGGGTATAGTTTGAGCCATCTGCTAATTGTTCAGCAGAACAAATTGGTTCTTTTTTAGGATTTTTTTTTTTTTAATTTTATTCGAAACTCGTTATTTCCAAAGCTCAAACATCAACTTTATTTAGAAATGAGAAAACTGCCATATTTATTTTAAATTTGTAATTAGCGAACTGCAGTCGGTGTAGTCCTAAGTTCTCCGGTCATGCCGATCATTGACAGAGGAGTAGAGTAAATCACGCCGAATTTCAAGAGCGAAGAGTGCTTTCAGCGCTACTATGCCAATGGAATCGAGCTAGTGGCTTATATCGACGATGTTACCATACTTGTATTAAAAAATGTAAATTCAACATGAATTTGAATGCATAAAATCCAATTCAAAAACTTTAAGTCGCCAATAAATGGTAAATTCTCTGAAATTCATGCCAAATAAAATTCCATTGATGAAACCAAAAGAAGAGAAAGATTTGCATAGCACTTGAAAATTTTATTATCAGCAGCCACACACAAATAAACACGAAACCTCAACAAATGCATACCAAATTTTCAGACATTTCAATTTGCTGCAAAGAGGCACATACTTAGTATAGATATGTATTTGTGTCTGATGATAAGAGACATATTGTTTGGTTGGGAAATTTTGCTGATTTGCTGATATTTAGTAGCGCGTTTGAGTGGAAGTAGAAATACATACATTCATACATACACAGATATAGCTGACACAATTCAAGAATTTATCAAGATTTTATGAAAATTTAATAACATCGGAATGACGTGTGAATTGCTGATAAAGTGGCATTTAATATAAACTTGCAGCAGATTAAGAAAGTTGTCTGTTGGTTGAACACGCACATACCTATGTATAAAGAATCATACGTCCATAGATACATAAAAAAGTTTCAAGGCTGCTATTTCCATAAGTGAATGACATATTTTAAATTTATGATTTGTAAACAAATTTTGTTTAACTAGTAAATATTTTTCATATTGATGGTTGAAATTTGCTGACCGGCGCACAGTGGTACAGCCCCATACACTTTTTGGAAAAAATTAGAAGGATTCGGCGTAGAACCTCAATTTTCCGTATGCAATATTTATGGACATAAACCAAGAAAAAGACGAAAAATTGGTGTGACCGATTTATTTTAAAGCATACCTTCCATATAAACCTAACCTCAAAAACGTTTTGAAAATGTCATAAAAAGTGCACCGATGAATATATGAATCCGAAATTTTGTCTATATGTTTGTAATAATGTTGTATGTGAACTCCAAAAAATTCGGCGAAATCGGTTTATTTCAATGCATACCATACCTCCCATATAAGCCTAACCTCAAAAACGGCTTCAAAAGGCCATAAACAGCGGACCATTGAACATATCATTTCGAAATTTTGCCCATATGTTAGTAATAATATTATAACTAAACATCCACAAAATGGGAGTAATCGGCTTATTTTAACACATACCTCCCCTGCAAACTTAACCTGAAAAACGCTTTAAAAATGCCATAAATGTCAACATTGTTTTATGGGGTTTCGTTGAAAGTCGCAAATATGAGCCAATTTTTAACCGACTTCAAAAAAAGGAGAAGGTTACACTGGATCACAAATTTTAGTTTGGTTTTTGTTCGCCAGACGCCACTATCCAATTTCTATGTAGAATTGCTCGGTGATTCCAAAAATCGAGTTAATTTTTTTTTTCTATGAATATGTTTTCGAGATATTTGCGATTTACCGTTATTCAGCTTAAAACAAAAAGTGGTTCCACTTAATCACGTATATCTTACGAACCAATTTAACAATCTTAAAATGAGATACGTCAAATGAAAACTAATAATATTCTCCATAAACTAAATATACATACATCACTTAGAAGATGTAGGAAGACCGAGGGAACAAAGTTTTTGTTCATAAAAAGTGTCAAAGTCGGCAAAGTATAACTTTTGTTTAGTAAAATATTTGGTCGTTTGCACTGATTTTTTCTCTAGTTGGACAAGTAAATATTTCATATGAACCTACTACAGAAGAAATGAAAGCAAAAGTTATTAGAAAATCACATTGCTCAATTGAACAAAAGTCTCAATAAGTTTTATGTTACTTTTATTTTGTATAAAATTGTCAATTTCGTAAAAAGGTTATAAGGCTAAACAATACAAATAAAAGAATTTAATGTTCAAAAAACTGAATTTTCCCCGCCGAAATCCCACTGTGCAGTGCGAAGAAAGTAAAAAGAATTAAGAAGAAATTACATAAATCATATCCTTAGTAAGAGAAAATACGCAATTCAATTGGGGATTTCGCAGAATTCCTCTTAGCATGCAATTTCTTAAAATTGACTTTTATTCGAGATCTACAACAGTCAAATTGTTCAACTACGAAAAAAAACCCATATTCCTCTTCTTGACCTTTTTAATGAAATTTCTTTCATCTTTAATTCATTTCGTGCTTCTCTTAACCCATTTATTAAAGAATTTTATATGCAGCATATTTAAATAATTGTTTTTCTCTTTACAACAACAACCACAATGGTCATGCATAAACGTTGTTTGTACATCGATAATCAAGGAAAAAGGTTAATCGCTTTAAACTTGTTCCTTTGTGCGTACGCTCGTACATAAGTAGGTGTGGTTTTTGCTCTACAGCTTATCGGCCTGATTTAATTGAGTATTTGCTAGGTGGCGGCACTTATGCTGATTACGTTGTACATTTCTCTTTTTTTCAGTTGATAACACTTAATAAAAAATAAAAAATAAAAAACTGAGTAATGGCAATTAAAGCAGCAATATGCAAAAAATAAAACGCAGATGAGTATGAAATGCAGCATAATGCGGCTCCACATACATACATATACTCAACTAACAGGATTATGGTAATTTTTAATGAGCTTACTTTTATTAAACTCTTTAGAAGTACTTACTTGCAATTTAGTAAAATAATAATAGACTGAAACATAAATATTAACATGTAGCTGGTTTTGCATGACCCCGCTACGTTTACACTTTTCTTACCTTAAGCAAGCGTCTACAGATATGGGGGATCATAAAGCTAAATGCCATCTCTGAGCAACAAATGGTTTTTATTAGTAGGTGGTAGATAATCACTATTTGTGCCTGTTATGTATTTTCATGTTAAATTCACATACCAGTGGTGTAAAACACCTTACGTGGGTGAAAAGTGAAAAAAACTGGTGCTAAGTGTTACCAAAACGCGGCAAGTAAACTTATTTATCAGAATCATGCCGCCCTAAACGCCTCCTGAAAGCCTTGGGGAAACCCTGGAGAGGATTTTCTTCAACTACCTGCCTCACTTCACAGAAACCGATGCTTGATTATCACACCACTTCCCGTTAAACCACTGTTCCACTCAGACTTTTGCAGACACAAGGCTGACTTCAAGTACGCGCATAATACTCGTCCTCTCAGCGCTTATAAGCCCAACTTATTAGCTCAACTATCAGCTCTAAGCGTGCGCTTAAGCCTAACAAGCCTTGTCACTTCGCGCACTTATTATTTCTCTTCGATAATTTCATTTGCGGGTATTTAAAATAGGTTAACCAGAGATATGTGGGACCATTATAGAGAACTGAAGAGGGAAGTGAGATGTATTTGCCGCAATAAGAAGAGATAGGCTGAAATGCGTGAGCGCGAAGAGCTTGAAATGCTGGCCGACAGAAAAAGCCTCGGAAAAAATTTTACCAGAAAGTTAGGCGGCTTACAGAAAGTTTCAAGACCGAGGCAAACTCCTGTAAGAACAACCATGGTGACCTAGTTACCGATGTGCAGAACGTGCTTAAATTATGAAGCGAACACTTTTCCACTCTACTGAATGGTAGCAGCACTGAAAGTTGTGCAAAAGACGAACCCGAGCCCCCAGCCGATGATCACAGAGTCGATGTTCCACCGCCTGACTATGACGAGGCACGAATGGCAATTACGCGGCTGAAAAACAACCAAACTGCTAGAGCTAACAGCCTGCATGCTGAGCTATTCAAGTGCGGCGGCGAGGAGCTGATAAGGTGCATGCATCAACTCTTATGCAGACTACCAAACCACAAGAAAGGACCAGACGAAGTACCTCCTGTCAACAAACAAACAGACATAGCATTCGCGCCTTGACACCCACGCCACTGTTGACAGTTATAATTTCAAGAACGTAAAGAATTTCGTTCAGCATCGAAACCCAATGCAGAATCACTCTTGACACCAAGTGCTATTTTGGACTGAGTAGGCAAATCGGAAGTAAAGTCCTCTCGATGTACGAAAACCACACTCTATAAGTCACTCATCATGCCCGTGCTGGTATATGGCGCAGAAGCATGGACAATGACAACATCCGTTCAGGCGAGCTCTTGGAGTAATCGGGAGAAAAATTTTTCGCATTGGCGACAACGAGTACCGCAGACGATGGAACTATGAGCCGAATGAGCTTCACAACGACATTGACATTGTGCAGTGAATTAAAATTCAGCTGCTCCGCTTTCTTGACCATGTCGTTTGAATGGGCACCGATGCTCCAGCTCTCAAAGTATTCAATTTGCAACCCGCTGGTGGTAGCAGAGGAAGAGCGAAGCCACCACTGCTATGGAAAGACCAAGAGGATACAGACTTGGCTTCACTTGGCATTTTCAATTCGCGTCAGTTGGCTCAGAAGAAAAACGACAAATAAGAAGAAGAACCCAGAGATAAGGAAGTGAATTGGGAAAGAAAAGGAAAACACTGAACGGGGTTGGGGTAGAAAAATTTTGCATTTTTGTACCTTTACAGCTTGTATTCAAATAGAGCAATGATAAGTTAAGACTACTACTATGTAGTAACAAGAGCTGTGGTTTATTTGGCTTTAGGAGTTGGTTAAATGCCCATCAATCCAGAGGCAGACTACATGTGACCACAAGTGGCCATAAACTTTTTTCAGCTGACGACCTATATTTAAGAGTGCCTGGATTATCGCTAAGGTCTGACAGCGAAATGAGCAGGATAGCGAAGTAGTATTGTGACGTGATCGAAAGAAAGGTCACGCCATACTTCCGCCAGACTATTAAAATATATTATCATATCCTTTCCTCTTGTATGGCGGCTGCACACTACGATTCGAGAGCTCATATTTCAACGAATTCTGCGGATGTGTAGGTATGATGCCACTGGAATTTGCAGTGTTGAAGAGCATGGATTAGTGTATAGCCCAAAGCGGACGGCATGCGTCTAATAAATTTAAGTTACTGTGGCTACACCTTAAACGACCATTAACATGGGTCTCGAATTTATTAATTATAAACATAAATAATTGTTTAAAAAATGGTTTGGTTTGAGGAATTTGATGAATTTGTTGTATAAATATGTATCGGTTTTATTCTAAGCGTTGTAAATATGACATTGGTATGCATACCAATGTTTATGAAGCCACATGCATACTTACACTTGTATATACTTGTTTGCTTTTATATATGTATAGCCAGTTATTTTTATTTATAACACCGCGTATGACCAAACCCTTTGTAAAGTTTTTTATAGCATTGACGTTGTCATTTCCTTAACACTTCCACCACCAACAGCGCTACACTTCAAAGGCATTTTACGCATTTACACATGCTAAGGCTTTCTGCACATTGGTCGTCCAATCACAGTTGCTTCATCGTCACAATCATGATGCAACGCTTACATGACGACTACACTTAGTCTGTTCCTTTGAACTTCGGACTAAAACCTGTGGAACTGTCAAACTACAATTTTACTCTCTCAAGTGAGAGTAAAAGGAGAACAGATGCAGCAGTGTACGGGAACGCGAAAAGCACTATTTCCTGTAAAAACGTCAGTCGGTTTGTTTACATGTCATTTGTACAAAACTGATTTCGCTGAAATAATTATTAAAATCTATACATATTCAAATATTTCGTTGTTTACTTCCATTTTTTTACAAATATAACGTTCTTTGCTTACACCGCTTTCTGTTTTTGTTTGCACATGCAAATCAGCTTCTGACTAGGAACAGTTGCTCAGTTACTCTCTCAAAAGCGTTTCCACTTTCAGGTTTTATGTCAATAGGAACGACTTCTTGTAAGTTCTGACTAAATACTGTAAACCGGACTGCTATTGGAACAGACTGACTTTCGCACACTCGGTCGTGATATTTCAATTCATTTGGTTGCTAAAAATTCGCTTAGAGCAGGTATTTTCTGTTTTTTTTTGTTGATATTTTCGCGAAATTTTTACAAAAACCTGCAATTTTTAAATTATGAACTGTGCTGCAACATGTCTAGACATAATTTTGCATTAATCTCACTTCTTTTCCTGAAATGTGTTTTGTGCACGCACGCAGAGGCTTTTTACAATTTCGCCATATTTGATAGTTAAAATTCTCACATTTAATGAATTTTATTGCAATTATCCACTTTTTAATAATTTCCACAGAATTTATGCAAGAAATACAAATTTGTATGCAATTTTAATGCAAATATGAACTCTTTCACTAATTTTACCCCATAAAATGTAAACACACAATGCGTGCATAACGATTAGCAAGCGACAGTGTAGTAGTTACTTATCTGTTTCTGCATCTTCTACGATTTGCCGATAACTAGCCGATAACGACAAGTGTGCACAGCTCCACTGAAATGCATGTGCTCGGCTCAAAATGTCAGGGCGAGACGATAACGCAACCATGATTGGACGACAAGTGTGCCGATAGCCTAAGTAAGCGCTTTACTATCGTACATACTCGTACTAAGTTATCGATAAATTTTGCGTAACTTACCAACTTCTGCACTGACGTTTTGCTGTCGCTATTCTTTTATTCTGTTGTACTGGTGAGTTTTTGCTGCTTGTTGTTTTTCCCTCCTATTAATGTTTTCACTCCACTACACTTCTCGGCCTGTAGGCCTACAAATTGCACAATACTACAACTTTGACGGCTTCACTTGCAGAGTCAGGTCATCAACAGCATTAAACAATCCAACTACGGATAGCACTGTGCTGTGTGACAAAGAATTGATGGCTGAACGCAGGTGATTGACTGACTGACGATGGCTGAGATGGTTGGTGGCTTCACTGTGCGCAATCAATTTACAGATCTGTCAATTGATACAAGTTGCGAATAGTGCGCAGAGGGAAGCGCAGAAAAAATGTGTAATAAAAAAATTCCAAAAAAATACCAAAACAAATACGCGCACGCACACTACTCAAGAGCAAATATATACTTCATAAGCGTATTAACAACAACAAATTGCTGGTTTCCGTTTTTAACTACTTTTTATGTTACACATACGCGCGTACATAACTGAATATTTAATACTTGATTTGTTTTTTAACTTTTTTCTTTTGTTGTTGCTTGCTTTATCTACCGTTGGTTGGGTACACACACTTTTTGTGTTTCTTTATTTTTCATTTCTGGTGTTTTTTTTTCTATTTCCATGAAAATAAATTACTTGCGGTCACGGTGGGCAGGAAGCAAAGATAGGTTGCACAAAAATGTCGACAAAAACTGAAAGCAGGGTTCTATTTGTTGATATTTTTAGGTTAAGAATCCCTTTGAATTGAAATCGTAGCTGCTCCTGTTTTAAAGATATCAACATTTTACATAGTTATGATAGGACCGACTTTTGCGAAAGAGAAAAACATCCTTGTGCATTAAATATTCAACAATGTATGTGTGAGTAAATGTGTGTATATATATTATGTGAAAATATAAGTTTATGTAAGTTTTTAGCCGGTTTCAATCGTTTCCAAGGCGCACCACGTAGAGGCAACTTACTTTGCACCTCTTGGTCTTCTTTTTTTGGTTTTATTTTTTTCATATTTTTTTCTTGCTTTATTTTTTTAAATTTGTTTTTTGTTTCCTTTTATTTTTTTTGTTGGCTTACCATATAATATAGTCACACATTTTAGTATTTAAATATTTTATTATTTAGTTAAGTTTTTATATATGCTGGAATGAAAATGTCATTACAGTTTTCTTCAGGCGACTCACAAAAGTTGGTTTATCAATCATATTTATTTTGAATCTATCCCAGAATTTAATGAATTCCCTATGAACTGACTTCCCGGCCTGCTCGGACCATAATCCTAAACCATCGTTATTCAAGAATGAAATAGATTGCTTTAAATGTTTAAGGATAAAATGGATTTTGACAGTTTGAGAAATTCCAGTACTTTTCAAAGCTGTGCGGAGTTCGTTAAGATTTTTATCAAAATTACTAAGATCCGCTTGTTTTGCGGAAAACCATGTATTCACGATTTTGCTCATGGCTTTGAACGAAGCAATATATTTGGTATTGTTTTTACTGAGAGTTTCTTCCATACAAACTATGTTAGACATTTTTTTGTATGTGGAAGACACTGTCAGCAAAAAATAAATAATTGCAAAAAATCAACGAAATTTTATGGTAACTTCAGACTTGCACTTTACTAATTGGCTCAAAAGCTACATTTTAAACATTTTTCTAAAAGATCTGATTAGAAATTGTGATCAGATGAAAGTGTTTCCGAGCCAATAATTTTGTACGGCACGGTACTTATAAGTAATCTAGGTTTCACGAAAAAAAAATAAATACAAGGTAACATTAAAATATCAGTCATTTGTTTCGTTGCTGTGAGCTTGTTTCAAAACTTATGGCTTTTGCTATAATTGTAAAACTCTGTGCATGTCATTTTAACGTATTTAGGTACATACTTATATTAATCATCAACTATTGCTTATGCAAAACGTGCTACATTAAAAAAAAAAAAATCGCATTTGAAAGAGCACCAACCCAACTCGTAATAATTTAAGTATAAAAATTTTAGTATTTAGTATAGAAATATTCAATTGAAATACGCCAATATTAAAATGAAGCGCTTTGTACTTAACGGATGCTTTTTCATAATTAAGTTAAAAAAAATTTATTTAAATTCCATGCTGTCTCCAATGGGATTTGAACCCTGACGCTCAGGAAATTAGCAAATTGTGGCAAGCATCTTCGTGCACTCAGCTACAGCCAGACATGTAAATGTGCATTCAAATGTTCAGTTTGATTCAACACCACGTGTGCGTGGTATGAAAGTATTGTTTTTAAGTACGAACATTTCAAAACGATAATCAAATAAAAAATATTCATGTTTACTATGCGTTATTTCCCCCAGTAAATTCATAAAATTTTTCTTAATATTACAACGCGTTTTTTCTCTCAGCGTAGTCATTTTTAAGCAAAATTTGTGCAATCAAATCGAAAACCGGGACACTTAAATGAAACCCGGGACATTTTAAGGTTGGACCGGGACACCGGGACAAATAGTCTAAAACCGGGACATGTCCGGGAAAACCGGGACGTCTGGCAGCCCTACATACAAAGCGCATACTTTCATGCGATTTTCTTTATGATCGCATTTGTGTTCTGGATCTACAATAGTCATTATTTCCTGACAGAAGAGTACATAAATACCAAAATAAATCTCATACAAGCTTTGAATTTATTTACTTATTATGAGGAGTACCGTTGGCCTAAGTTAGAGCATTTTTATTTCTTGCACAAGCGCAGTGCGACTTGCCTGCGCTACTTGCTTATAGCAACAAACCTTTAATAAAAAATTACTACCGTATATATATATAGCATACAATATTGTATACATACATACATATATTGCGATATTTAAAGTGTTTGTAATGAGAAAGTTCACGCTACAGAAAAAGGTAATTGTGGTGTTTTATCTAAGTTGTATACCGGTAGCGCCCAATAAATCTCGATCAATTATTCTTTCGGTAGGAAAAAATGAAAATGTTTCACATTGATTTGATCCGTTTTAGTGAGTTAAAAAAGGGGAACAGATTTGTATGAGATTTCTTTTCGTATAAATATGCTCTAATTATCGAGAAGTACGCCTTCCTCTTTTGCAAATATATCCTATCAAAAGTATATAAAATGTGGATATCTTTAAAACAGGAGCAGCTAGGATTTCAATTTAAGCGGATTCTTAACCTTAAGATATCAACAAATACAACCCTGCTTTCAGATTTTGTCGACATTTTTATGCAACCTATCTTCGCTTCCTGCCCACCGTGCGGTCAAATGTGTGGGATAAGATGTGTAAAGGTGCGAGGAGTAGGCAAGCGCGCAATTTAATGACTATCACGTGAAAATGTCACATTGTTTGAAGAGCAGCGGTAAAAAAAAAAACGTTGAATATGGATACTGATTAGATTGGTATTGTACAAATGGGCAAACACTGGAATTGGCATTTTTATTGTTAAATTATTTCTGTACTTGACATGAATGATTTAAGATTGTTATTTTTTTCAATTTTTTTATATGAATTTTTTTTTTTTTAATTTTGATAAGGTTTTTACGTTAAATTAACTTAAGTTAAGTAAATTAAGATTAGTTCAGCTTATTTTTATTTATTGTTTATTTAATTTATATTCGCGGCCGCTGTGGTGTAGTGGTAAGCAGTGCGCGCTTCCACTCCGCAGGGCCTGGGTTCAAGCCCTGGTCAAAGGAACATCGCAAAAAACTTATAGAAAAGGTTTTTTCTTAACAGTGGTCGCCCCTTAGCAGGCAATGGCCGAGTGTATTTCTGCCATGCAAATCAGCTTCTCATAAAAATACAATCGCCTATCGGAGTCGGCGCACGCCGCAAATCGGAGGAGAAGCTCGGCTAAACACTAACATATGTGTAAGCGCCAATCTATTATTATAGTATTATATTTGTTATGTTATATTTTTTTATTTTATTTTATTTTTTTTTTTATATATTGTTTAAGTTTTATTTGTAGTTGTTTTTATTTTTTAAAATTTTTTATTTGTCTTTATTTTTATTTGTTTTTTTTTAATTGTTTATATTTATAATTTTTGACGTGAACCGGTTTTGAACCGGTTTAACCGCTTTTTCTGCAAATTAAGTAAACCACAAACCAAACCGAAATTTTCCACAAAAGTTTGATGAAAACTGAAAACAGGACCACTTCTTATAAAGGTTTGATGTTCGTTTACACTAATTTTTAATATACAAATATTTTAACTTTTTTTTTTCTTGTGTTAAATAATAATTTTAATAACATATTTGTTACATATAGCGTATGAAATAAATAGCATATCGTCGTTCAAAGTACAAAACTGCGTATCAACAAAATGCAAAACCGCGTATGTGAGGTTGCATAAAATATTTTCTAGAGAGTAAAAACATTCATATTTCGAAATGGTTCCTTTTTTATAAAGCAATCGCATTTCTAGCTAGTATATTTCAGGACGAATTGATAAGGATTGAGCTAACAGCTTGTGTGAGCAAATCCAATTTTTGGCAAAAAATGTCAGTTACGCGGTTTTGCAGAACGACGATACGCGGTTTTGTACTTTAAACGACGATATGTATTCTTTTATATATTTTTTTATTGCTACTAAAAGAGATAACACAAATACACATACAGAGTATTTTTTTTTTTGAACCGTTGAACTAGATCGAAACCTTGGTTCAAAAACAAAAAACGTGTTGACGAACGAATCCAAAAGTCCAAAAACGATTCGAACCGCTGAACGAATTAATTCTTATTATTTCATTTCTTTAATTTTTTCACTTACAATGTACTTTCTATATTATTTTTATTTTATTTTTATTTTTTTTACTTACGTGTTTATCTTATTTGTTTTTTTTCTCTTATTTATTTTTTATTTATTTATTTTTCTCTTTTTTTTATTGCAGTCTTTCCATCTATTTTACTTTGTTTTATTTCATTGTACTTCATTTGATATTGTCTAAATTTGGCTTATTTTATTAACCGTCTTCAAAAAAAAAAGGAGGAAGACTATCAATTCATCGTTTTTTTTTGTGTAGATAGGTTGCTTAAACCACGTAAGCTGTTGTCGACTTATTTGGTTTAATTCCGATCATTGGATCATGAAGAAATTAACGGGGCTCGTAAAGTTTTATTTGAGCTGTGAAATCGGTAAGTACTTGTTGTGTGAAATACATTTCATTAAATTTATTTAATTTTGCCTAATTTTATTTTAACTTTAAATTTAATTTAATTTTATTATACTTACATTATTCCATTGTAATTTATTTTATTTTATTCTACATATTTAACTTTTCACCTTCTGTTTAAGTGTTTGTAAGTTTCTATTTTTTCATCTGTTTTATTTTAATTTATCTTTTATTTTTATATTTTATTCTATTTTATTCTACATATTTTAATTTAATTTTATTCTATTTAACTTTCTGCTCTGTTTTAAATTTGTTGCAACTTTTTGTTTTACTTCAATTTATATTATTCTTTATTTTAATTAATTTATTTTTATATTTAATTTAATTTTTTATATTATTTCATGTCATTTTTCGTTACTACAATTCAGCAATTTCGCTGCCACAATTTGTCGTCTACCACCTGGCCACTCAACCGCACTTTGGTATTTTGTACTAAAATATTTTTCTCTTGTTTTCCCAAAATATGCACCTAATAATTCGCAAAAAAAATTTCTTGCTTGCAGTTAAATTTATTTTTCGCACACTTTTTTTGCACTTTTTTTTTATTTGCAAAAATATATTACGCGCCGCCAGCAATATATCATTTCTTTAGGTAAATAATTGCTAATCTTTTTGCGTACAAACTTTTTCACGTTACGCTCACGCGCTGCTCTCACACAACAGACTGACTGCGCGGCAGCTCGAATGTGTTCACATGACTAAAAACAGCAAAACTGCGAAAATTATCTGAGTGGCAAAAGCAGCAGACAACAGCCAACAGTAAGTAGCGGACGGCGGGCACCGAGTAAGCAGCAGCACAATCCCCACCACCTCCACTCACCCCCCCCTACTACGTTCATAAATACAACAACGGCGGGCGTCAGTCACAAGGAATACGTACGCCTGATGTGGCCCCATAACGCCAACACACAAGTAAATACACAAACACATTAGCACCACAATCGCCAACCGCAACGTTGAGTGCAAGCAGCGCAGTAGCAGCGCAGCGGTGGAGCAGTGATTGAGCAGAGCGCCAAACCGGAAAAATGTGAGAGCGCACAAGTGAGAGTAAAATACAGCAAAAGCAAT
>NW_023458559.1:31749197-31750872 GCF_013731165.1 Rhagoletis pomonella
TGGCTAATAGTTATGCATGCACTGGCGTATGAGTGTATGTACATATATATTTTTTTGTTAATTTTTTTTTATATTCATACGTAGCTAGAGTGCAGTTTGCATTTGCAATTGCCGGCTTTGCGGCTTTGGTTAAAAGTTGCTTGCATATATTTTATAGTTGGGTCACATACTTAGTAGCAGAAAATGGAAATCACAAAAAAAAAATCGGAAAAGCGGAAAAGCAGAAAAGAACAGAAAAGGTAATAAAAAGTGCCAGCATACCAACAATACCTACATATGTATGTATGTATGTATTTTTATATTTAGTTTTGTAATATTAGTAGACGTAAGGCGATAATGGTAAATGCAAAATACGGTTGCAGCTATGTACAAACATATGTACATATGTACATATGTACTTACAAACAGACTATGTATGTAATAAGTTAATATGTACATTCACTCATACATAGTAGAACACCGAGCGGCAACAATAGCGACAAAGTAGGCATTAAATCCAACAAAGAGCCAAGTGGTATCGGTGAATACCCGCCGTCAGCAGCAGTGTTGCCATTTTGGTGCTTTTGGAGCTAGATTTAGCTCTTTATTTTTCTATTTATTTCCGAAAATTAGGTTTTAGCTCCTAGCTCTTTCTTAAGCTCTTTTTAAATTTATCTCGCACTTTTTAGCTCCAGAAAGTTTTAGTTGTATTTGGTATATATAAGCCAAAACTTAAGCGGTGAGAAAATGGAAATTTCGGATCTAGGTTAAAGAATTGAAAATTAATTAGAAGAAAATCCTTTTCCTGATAGCGCGGATTTTGTTTTATCTTACTAATCTTACCTTTAAGGAGAGCTGGAAGTAAAACTTTCCAGAAAAATTTTGCGAAAATATTATTCAATTCAAATATCTGAAATTACAGACTTGAACAGTTTGTAAAGTATTTTTAGTTCACTGTTATAAGTGCCATAGCAACGAATTCGAAATATATGCATCTTATTTTGGTTTTAAAAGACTTTTTCAGCACTTAAACTTATAAAATTCGTTGTTTTTATTAAAATTGCCGAAAATGTAAAAACCACCTTACGTCAATAAATGCTCAACCTCAACAAAAATATGTAGCTCTTCATTTTAGCTACTATTAGTATTAGTTAGCTCTTTTTTTCGTCCGTTTTAGCTCCAAACGAAATTTTTCTCTGGCAACACTGGTCAACAGGCAGGTGCGCTGGAAGGGAAACAAGTAGGACTAACAAGTATGGCAGCAATATTCTCACTATGCTTTTGCAAACATAAACGTACTATAAAACGTAGAAGAGGGTTAAAATATCACCCCTTCGCCTTTATCAACATTGAAACGTCTGTTTGGTTTCGTAAATCCAGTGAAGAGGCGATGATCCACATTTAGCTTTGAGTGCTGTATGTGCTTGGACATAAGGAATTTTAGGAGTCTTGAGATAACTCAGAATGACTATTGTAGATATGTACACTGCCGAAACAAAGTATTGGCACAGCAAATTTTTCACAATATATGCAACAATTTTCATTATAATATTTTTCCGCTAATTTCATATAAAAATATGGTTCATTCAACAACAAAAAACATAAAAATTTAATTCCTAAACTTTGTGCAAGACTCGCGAAAATTCAGCAAATTTCATCAAAATTTTCAACTTTTTAATCAGATTTTTTAGAATTT
>NW_023458559.1:31750972-31752015 GCF_013731165.1 Rhagoletis pomonella
ATTGAATTCTAGTAAAAAAAAGCAAGTTCAGAGTTAGTCAAAAATCGCGTTGATTTTTGAGAATTTTGTTTGTTGAATTTGTTTTGCATTTTTTCCATATAAAGTATTTTCGAAAAACATTTTTTGTATGGAAGACTGCTTGAAAAAAAATTGCCAAAAATCAACGGTAATTCCTAGCTACTTAAAACTTGCACTTTATTATAATAAAATTGATTAGGCTACAAATCTGCGTACTCAAGAAAATTCTATCTATCTTCTAATCTTATTAAAAAGTTGAAAATTTTGATGAAAATTTGCTGAATTTTCGCGAGTTTTGCACAAAGTTTAGAAATTATATTTTTATTTTTTTTTTTGTTGCAGAATGAACCATATTTTTACACAAAATTATGAAAATTGTTGCATATATTGTAAAAAATTTGCTGTGCCAATACTTTGTTCCGGCAGTGTATGTCTTAAGCAATAGAAGCATGCCTTTCGTCTATTGCAATATCGGCCCCTTTGTGCAAAATTATCGTATGTTACAAAAACCAAATTTTACAGGAAAGTGTTTTTTGTATTTTACATTTGTATTTCTACAAGACAGGCAGCTCATAGAGCAAGTTCAACCGCAAAAATCCTTCACGCCCTCCTTACACAACGCCTCTTCTATTGCAGTTCAACACCAATTCTAGTTGGTGGAAATGCCAGCGCACACCATTGAAGACAACAACTGTCCGTTTTGCTTACGCTTGATAATTAACTAACTGTGGCAGAGGTGCAGAAAACCAGCTAGCAGTCTTGTAGCAGAACCGCACACCGAAACTCTACGCTAACCAACATTTCCCCTTCCTCTTGCTACATATGTGCATATGTTTGTATGTGCTTCTGATGTATGGTTTTGCGCATCAATCTCCGCATTAGCTTTCGTTACTTCGCAGCCATCTTCCGCGCCGCTTTCCGCTACTATACTAAAGGTAATGTTATCTACTTGCAACAATAACAACTCATCCGCTACACAACTGCTATCTGCACGTAACTCATTTTATTGTTTGCACGTTCGAAGT
>NW_023458559.1:31752115-31763043 GCF_013731165.1 Rhagoletis pomonella
TATAAATATAGCTTGGCAATTATTTTTATACTTCAGTATGTGTGTGTGTGTGTGTGGTGTGTTTGTCCGTTGCGCCTACTCACTTACGCCCACTCGACAATACACTTGCATATTAGTTACTCTACACACACACACACACACACATACACGCATATTCAAACACATACATCACCCGACGCTTAGTTGCATCAGCATACAAATTAAGCGCCATTCCACTCACCAATTCACTCACTTACCCACTCAGCCACTGCTCAACAACTATTCACTGACTCAACCACTGCTGCCCTACGCTCTAACCGCAACCTCACCCATTTGATTTACATATGTACATTTGCCCACCTCACCCACCTCACCCGCCTCCTCCTACTCCTTCTTTTCCTTCTCCTCCTTCACCACTCGCATTTTCATTCATTCGCTGCCTGTCTGTGGTACAAAGAACTCGTCTATACCCACTTGTAACCCTTTGTGCATAGTTGCCAGATTGTTTGCCATTGTAAATACTTGTTGCGGTTTGGCTTTATTTCACTGTGGTTTTTTTTTTTTTTTGTAAATAAATGCAATGGCTATAAGTAAATATTAAGCTCAACTCTCAGGTCTTAAATTTTGTAGTAATTTTGTGGTTTCGTTAGTTGTTGCTGTTTATATTTATTTTCCTGTGGTAACGGTATAAGTGTTGCGGTAATATGTGTGTTAATAAATTTGTTAGTGATTTGTAGCAAAATGCATTTTAATTAAAATGTTGGTTAGAAATGTCAGCACGATTTAGTGTTAAGCAAATGCTGCTGAGAAGATACTATGTATTTTGGTTGACTGTTGGCTAGAAAAATTAAGTAAAATATTTGAACTGTGGCATTTAGGAATTTAGGATTGAAAACAACCACCGCACAGTGGTTCAAAACTGGCATTTTTTTTGTTCACAATTCACTGGAGCCTTAATTTTTCCCTCAATTTGATTATTTTTTTTTGTTAGCTAACAGCTGATAAAATTTACAAGAGACCAGTTGAGCCCGATTATGAAAAGGAATAAAAAAATTCACCAAAATTAATTATTTTTTGGGATTTAAAAAAAACAGTATAAAAACGGTATACAGTTTTATAAATCATTAAATTTTAGAGTAATAAGGTGCAATTTGCAAGTGGCTTAGAGTTCGCGTTGATTTTTAATAACATAACAAACGCTTTTATTTCCCAATTAGCATGCAGAGGTCTCGAAATGTTAGCTAAAAAATTATTAAAAATTAACGCGAAATCTAAGCCACTTGCAACTTGCACCTTATTATACTAAAATTTAATGATTTATAAAACTGTATACCCAACATTTTTCTAGAAACTCAAAAATTGGAATTTCTTCCCACTGTGCGACTGTTGATGACTGATTGTGGGAGTTAGAAGAGAAAATATAAGTCTTTTAAGACCGAGCGGACGGACACCTGAACTTACAGATTATATCAGGATTTTCTCTCCAGAATATGGTTATTCAGTATGAGCATGGACACCTTTTGCAGGGTGTGATAAATATACATTCGTGCGGTTTTGAGCTTGTTATGTATAAGCACTCATACAAGTGAGTTTCAAAAGATTTTTCCTCGTTTTGAATTTTTACTGTTCAAAATTGTTACAGTATATTTTATCGGTAGCTATGGCTTTATCCCACTTTTCCAGCAAATAAAACTGTCCGTGTTTGCGGACCAAGAAAGTGTCAAGCCAATTTTTGATATACCTTCAAGGTCGTTTTTCATCGACTGGAACAAATGTTAGTCTGTTAGTGCAAGGTCGGGCTATAAGGCGGGTGGGTTAGGACTTACCATCCGGTACCATCGAGATAAGTTTTGACCACTTGTCCCACATGCGGCCGAGCATTTTTATAGTAGCAGATAACTAGCCTGATGGTCTGGTTGCCCATTTTGGCCGTTTTTGCGCAATCGCTCGAATAAATCGCATCAGTTGTTGCCTGTAGAAAGCCCCGTAGATCGTTTGACCACTTTTCAGAAGCTTATAATACAGGATTACCTTCTGGTCTCACTAAATGCAGAGCATTACCTCCCTGCCGTGGATATTTGGCATTAACGTCAATGGTCCGGGTTCACCGTGCTAAACATACGCCTTCTGGCCGTTCGAACTGTTGCAATGGACAAGGTTTGCATCGCCTTTGACAATACAATGCAAAAAAGATTTCGCTTGGTTCGATATCTCTTGGTTTGAGTTCGTGAGTCACCCTGTTTCCTACTTTCTCTACCAATGGCTTTCAATCGAAATGAAATGTTTTGTTGAGTCACGCCAAATATTGCCGCAAGTTCTTCTTGGGTTTGGCACGTGTCTTTGCCGAAAATTGTCTTAAAGTCGGCGTCTACAAACGTTGATGGCCTTCCTTTGTGCTCCTTGTCGGTTGTGTGGAAATAACAACACATTTTGAAACTCTCCATAAGCCTCCACAGCAGCGGATGAATTTCCGCTGATGGAAGCAAAATACCACAAAAGCTGACATAGTCGTCACACCAAAAAAATACTACATACTGTAAAATATGGTTAAATGATTACTCTCTAACCAATATATAAAAATAAGGTTTATGATGAATTCTTGACAAAACAAACACTAATTGAACACTATTCCGAACGTTACCGAACATTTTATAACCGAGTAGTTGAAGAATTTTATTTACACAAACTGAAGCGGGAACTTTAGGGCACGTTCACACAGAGAGCGGAGCCGAGCCGAGCGAAGCCGTTCCAAGCTGAGTGTAGCTTTCAACTTGCTGTAGCCATATGAAAGTGTTCATACAGGAAGCGTTTTAGAGATGAAAGCAAATCAGCTTTTGATTTTGAATTGTCTATTCAATTTTTAAGCTTCATGATGCTGCTGCAAACAAGATATCAAAACTAATCTTTTGAATAAAATTGAAGAAATATTTTTGCCACTTTTCGATGACGGTAAGTTTTGTGGTATGTTTGCCGCCGAGTCCATGAGAAAAGCTCTGCTTCGTTTCGTTCAATATGAACACCAGCAGCTTATCTTTGTTCGGCTTCGCTTCGTTCGACGCCGTTCGGCTTTTTGTATGAACGCACCCTTAGTCACCGGTTACAAAAGTTTTGTTACCAGCGCAGAATAGGCCTGTAAATACCATTACGGAATAGATGATATCTGCTTGCATGGCATCTTGTTCAGGAAACACAATTATTTATAGACGGCAGAGTCTATTCGAACACTTGAAAACTTCGACAAACTTATTCTCGTAGGGTACGCTTGTAAAAGAAATCTATCACATAAATATTGGAATAAATATCACTGATGGTAATTTAGAATATTTTTCACAATCTCCTTATTTTGATATCTGTATAGCAATATTCATTCCGCAAACTTTTTCATAACTAAGTGCTCATTATAACATTTTTATTAAATATTTTACGGTGTTATTTTTTATCTTCCTAAACGTGTTCTGGTATAATTATTTACTTAAGAAACTTAATCGCTCAAAACAAGAAAACATTGAATCACCTTCGATTAAGTCATCGAATTCCATAATTTAGCTGAGTTAAAGTTGCTTTGAAGTAGTTTTAATGATAAGATAAAATTTTAAAGTTTATCAAAGTTCTAAGTAAATATTTATGTATGTATATGTATATAACTACTTGTATATTAGTAAAACTAATCATTTAACTGATTTAATTTTTGATTTTATTTTACAGATGAACATTACTAAGGAAAATTTTTTGATATAAGCTGGTCGAATATTTATGGATAAGGGAAATCTATCTAATTATACAGAAAATAAAAAGTAAGTATGTAATGCCTTCAAATATAAAGTAAACCTTTTGACTAGGGAACGGATTTTATGGCAATAACCTCTTTTCTGCCTGTTTTTGCCATTCTAACTTTCAATTGTAAAGAGCAAGGAAAAATCCCTTATTCCTGATAATATGAAAGTTTTTTACGTTCCATATTTAAATTGAAGGCCACTTGTATCAACTCACGTCAGCGCACGTTTAGTATATTTAAGGCTTTTCTTCGCGAAAATCGAAAAAAATGCTGCCAGAAAACTTCCATTTTGTGGTGTTGCTTTTTAGCCTGAGAAGCGAACGATCTTTTGCTTTTCAGCACGAACTCGATGCTTCTTATCAAATAAATTCAATAAATTTTTGCATGACTGCGACTGATGCACGGGAAGCAGAGACATTGCTTTTGCTTTGACTTGTGCTAAGTACTGACCAAAATCATAACCGCAGAACTCCACAGGCAAACACCGATGGCCTACCAACTGTCATTTTGACGGGCAATATGACTGCAAGTTTTTGTGTGTGGGCACTTTGATATGTCTTGATATAAGCATTTGCCGCATGACGCCACTGGACAACATTCTCTCAATTTCTGTGTTTAAAAACATTTATATTAAAAAAAAAACTTGCTGAATAATTTCCTAAAACGTAATCGTAAATAATCCACTAGTTGAAGCACCGATTCCTCGTCTTTGCATCTGCAACAAAAATCGTTGGTTGCCCAGGCCAACCCAGCCCAGGTCAGTGCGTGCCCATCTTGCAGTGTCCGGTGTCAAATCTGGTGTCACATTTTCAAAATTCTTAATCGCAGATCCATATTGGATCTACCATTCATAACGGAATAGTTAAATTCGAACGTACGTACGTGGCGTATGAATTACTCAGATGAGATAAGAATGTTACTCATACGCCATGTACGTACGTTCGAATTTAACTTTTCCGTTATATAATTTTAATGGGAAATTAGTAAAAAAGGATGAAAGATGCTATTAAGGCAAAAGGCGACGTGATAAAGTGTTAAACAATGCATTTTTTGAGATGTCAAGTATTGAATTGAAATGCATTTTAGAAGAGTGTTGAAAGATTTTGCTATTTACGTCGTTGTTTTTGTAACTTATTTTATTTTGCTGTTGATTCCAAGAAATCACATTTCAAGCTTTGAGAAATTAACAAATTTTACATCGAAAACTTTGATTTATTAATATACTTATGTATGTATGTATGTAGGGTATCCGACAGACGTTCAGGACTTTTGCATGTCCGAATGTGAGGTGGTCTCGCCACGGCTGGATCGCATTTAACTTGGCTGAACTATAGCCGGCCTTAAATTTGGCATAGAGATGCACCGGTGGAAGATTTAAGATTATTTGCAGGTGGGTCTGGTGGGTAGTGCTCCCGTGACGAGCACGAAATCCCGTTTCACCTTGCCTCTGGATGACGTATTGTTTAGCGTGGGCCACCATACGGTGATGCCATAGAAGGGGATCGTCCTTACCACCACTGTGTATATCCAGTGTACTATGTGTAGTGTTTGTTATTCCTCATTTTCCCTATAGTCGTCTTACAGGCATACAGATACAGCGGTCTTCGACATTTCGCTTCCAGTCAAGTTTCTTTTCTAGAATAATTCCAAATTATTGAACCTCGGTATAATGGTTATCTTTTCGAAAAGGATCCTAACAAAAAGCATCAGTCCCAGATGCAAACGGATAGACAATGTTGAAGGCTCCCTCGATAACGAGAAAAATTGCAAGAGTCCCGTCAAAATACCTGTAGTGATCGTTAGCTTCTCCTTAGGAAGGCCTATGAGTATCCTGTATCTTTCGCGATTGCAACCTCCTAGTAAGCTTTTGGATTGATGAAGTTCCATGGTATTACGCCAATGCAGTTTCCTTAGCCTGGTATTTTCCTTCTTGACCGCTTCCTTTATTGCATTGGGACCTATTAAAAGAAAGGGCTCCGGAAACGGGGCCTAATTGATAGTCTGGTTCCTGTGTTGACCTTTGCCAGAGCTTTGTGGAGCCTCACCTAGCATCAGTGGTCGATGAGATATTCTCCCTTTGAATATGCATGCTGGTTCGCGGAGATATTGTTTTGTGTTGGTTCCGGCAAACAAAAAAAAAACTGTATTTATCAAATCTTTAATAATTAAAAAAAAAAAACCTAAACTCATCTCGAGTAATAACGGCTAAGTGTTCGAATGCAATTCATCGAAGTTTTTTTTTATTCGAATGCCGGAATTCCTACGAGTGTTGTCATTTTATAGTTTCACATGAAAGCCCCGTAAAATATTACAAATTTTCAATAATATTGCTCGTTATATTTCCCTTAGCCTAACATAAGTTGTTAGTATGTAAGAAATTCCGAAAGTATGAGTGATAATAGTGTGCCTTTTCGTTACTTTTTTCTCTAAATTTTCACTAAAAAATGGTATAAGTTTACTTAGCTTAGCAGATGCTGACAAATACGCACATAAAAACTCACTTTCCTAAAACCATTAAATAAATATCCATTTCCTATTCAACAAACTAATATCCCGAAGTGCTATTGTCTCAATTCAATTGCTCACATTTACACTTTGAGAGCACACTCATTCATACATACGAGTACACCACAGACAAAACCGTTTTAATTTAACCATTCAAACACTCAATTTAAGTACAGCAAATATTTCATACCCCACTTGAAACCCTGCACAACACTAGGAATGCTATAAAAATAAAAATAAACCCAGCGACATCCCAACGTAAATTCATGTCCGTCATTTATCATTTCCATTAGGGTGGCAACGCATGAGCAAACATGAACGGTAAAGAGCAGCATACAAAAGCGAGTGTTTGTATGTTTAAAATGTGTGTGTGTGTGTGTGTGTGTGTATGTGAGGTATTTGAGCAACCATCAGCAAACAGTATTAAGCACTCATGTCATTTCGGGCGCGTCCCAGCGCGTTACATGCGCCTAGTGGTACTATCATCTCTAGTCCACTAGTGGTTGCTGATTTTGCGTGCCCACAGCCTCAAACGTTTAGTCAGTAGTAGTCATGATCCTTTGTGCAAAACTTACATATTTGCGGTATTTGCAAAAAAAAAACTAAACGTTACATGTGCTACGACGATAAAGGTAATAGCTCTTGTGTAGATTTGAACAACTTGTACATACTAGAGCGTACTATTCGTTCCACTCTTCAATCACTATCCAAATACACTTACACAGGTTGACTTTGTCGACCGACCAACTAACTAACTAAGCTAAGCAGCTGAGCGGTGCAGTGGATTGACTTACTTACCTAAATGTCATACAAATTTATAGGTTATGTGCTTACAAGTTCACACACAATCGCATATTTTTTAATAAGTATTTCCATTTTGCCCTATGCATTTATACTAAGTGCATACTCATATATGTTTGAACTTGTGCATACCTTTCGTGCTTGCGTTTCTCCTTGTGCGCAATTCACTCAACGCGCGCCACTTGAGACTGCACTGTACTTGCATTGGTGTCCTCCGTGCCCTCCCATTACTCACTCTCCATCTCTTTCTCTTTGTGCTTCTCACTGCGCTGCGTAACCCTATACCATCGTTGACAATGACAATAGTTATCACATGCGCAATCTGTGTATGTCATCTGCACGTGTGTCTTGTGCATAACGCGTCCTTCTGATGTTCTCATGTGTGCTCCTTTGGCCTTTCTTGTTGGCTGGCGTGCCTGCGAGGTGCTTGCTTGGTGTTGCACTTCATGGCATAATATGTATGTATAATCAAGCCTTCTGGCGAAGGTGCCACTGCTTTTTCAGCTGCTGTGCTTGAAGTACATACATACATACGAGGGGAGACTGCAAATTTTTGAACCTAAAGGTTTTGTTTCTTTTTTTTTACGTGGAGGAATCATCGAAAGCCTATACCTGTCAGTGTGGGACTTTAACCCGAACTGAACCTCCTACTGTGCAATTACTGATTCCCGCGGTACCACCGTCAAGTATGTCGTAGGTAGGCGATGAGAGCACTAGGCTTGCACGTTCGTACCAGTTGGTTGTACTCAGTCCTGGGCTACACCTAATAGGTTTTGCCACGTCTTGATTAAAGATAAATATCTTTTTTTTAAACTGTTTATTTATCCCTTAGATACAAGTACAACTTATAATTTCGTTCCTATAAACAGTAAGAACAAATAACTTAAAATTATGGCATGCCTAATAGCTGCTTTTTGTCGCTGGTATTGCATTGAGCAGGCTTACACAAGAAACAAATTTCAAGTCCGTGTACGTATGTATACTGCCTCTGCGGTTGGTACGGCCTAGGTTCCAATCCGCGCCTACACTTCGTCTGCTCGAAGTTCGAAGCCGCACATCCTAGGTTGCTGTCCGCGCCTACGTTTCGAGGGTACCAATTTTGAGACAGCACAGCCTAGGCTGCTTTAACGGCCTAGGTTCCAGCCCGCGCTTACGCTTCAGTTGGTGAATTTCGGGTTTGGTTCCGATTCTAGGCTGCTTAGTTATTTCAGAACTGTAGTATGTCGCTGATTGTCACGTTTGACCAGATTGGTATTTAATTGTAGGTTTCGCCATGACGATGTGTTTGCCAATTTTCAGCGCTATCTCATCTTCTTACTTCTTACGATTGGAAATGAGTATTGGTTCTGTTGTTTTGCTCGGCTAGCCTGAGCTCGGAGATATTTAGGCAATTTTAAATCACGTCTACTGATGAGGCTACCTTTTCACTTATGCTATCACGCTGTTTCGCAGACACTACCACCGCAATGTCATCTGCAAAGCCTATTATAGACGGTCCGTGGGGTAATTCGGTGTGCAGAACACCAGCATACACATGATGTTCCATAGCAAGGGACCGGGTACTGATCCTTGTGGAGCGCCAGCCCGTTGAAAGGTATTAAAATAGCTGATAGAAATGTCGGCCGCTGTGGTGCACTCGAAAATCTTCGTCCTCGAAAGTTTTTCTTCAAATTTAAGTACAGGAAATAAAAGCTGGGGCCAGGTCTGGATTGTATGGTGGGTGTTTCACTTCTTCCAATCCAATCTCGGCCAGGTGTATTTGCTCGCAAAAACAGGACCTTTTGGCTTCTCCATTTCTCGACTACCAATTGTCAATAAAGTCGCAAATAGTCTCCGTTCTTGGTAGTTATCTATGGTATTAGCAACTATGTAGTGACAAGCAGGATAAGACATTAATGACACTTAAAGGTACCCAGGCTGACAACTTTTCGGCCCCCCTCGTATGTACAGTGTTGGCCAATACAATAGCACCCCCATTTCAATTAAAATACAGTACAATTTCTAACAAAACTCATATAAACCCAAGTTCAACAATTTGTAGAAAACTAAAAAAAAATGCAACAAATTTTCACCTAAATTTCAAACTTTTTTCTCAGCAGCGCCAGAATTTTGTTGTGTACACAGTTTTATAGCCCATTCAATTTTAGTCTAATAATAAGCAAATTTCAAGTGGCTAAAAATTAACGCTGATTTTTTAGAATTATTTTCGCCGAAGGTGTTGCGGGTTTCTTCCATTTAAAAAAAAAATTGTGTTTATTCGTTATATGGAAGCGAATGCGACAAAATAAAAAATTCTAAAAAATCCACTTGAAACTTGCACATTATTAGACTTAAATTTAATGGGCTATAAAACTGTGTAATCAAAAAAATTCGAGCGCTTCTGAGAAAAAACTTTGAAGTTTGGGTGAAAATTTGTTAAATTTTTTTGTAGTCTTTAAAAAAGTTTTAATCTTTGGTTTACTTATATGCGTTTTGTTAGAGAATGAACTGTATTTTAATTGAAAATTCTTAAAAAGAAATAATTAAACATAAGTGGGAAACACTATCACTTTGAAATGAGGGTGCTATAGATATGTCCAATACTGTATGTACGTATAGTATATAAATAAGTTTTTGTGCTTGCATAAGATTCTTGCTAATTAGATGCCCTGTCAACGCCCCTGTCGTACCCACACATAAACATACATACATACACTAAAGCATGACGACAACGGTTGTTTTTGTCGGCAACATTGTAGCTGTGCAAGGTGACCAACTGATGCGAGCAAATTGTAGTCAGCTGTGATTATGCGGGGAAACTCATTACTCGCTTGATTGGTATAAATAAGTATGAAATTTGATTTTGTTCAATTTGAGTGGGAATATTGTCAATTTTCGGACGTGTTAATATCACAAAAGTTAATCGAACGAAGTTGACGTATCAGCTGTGCCGTTGAGCAATTGTTTGTCGGTTAAGTTCAATCAAGAAAGAACTGCAGTGAAATTCGGGCAATCGCTGCGCTAAATTTTCGTCGCCGAAATTCTCGAATTGAAAATCAGTATACAACATGGAAAAGCAACAGATGCAATGTCCAATCAGCCAAATCTTCCAGTATGAGGGGCATGTAACTGGTTTTTAGGCGCACCAGCTATTCTTTTAGAGATTTTTAGCGATAGCGAAAGTTGGATCCGGCTGCTATTGATTTGCATATGTGCGGGAATAAAACGATACGCGTAAATACAATTAAATACTTGATACTTTTCGTTTGATACGAAGTAGTTTTGGTATCGCTACTTTTGAGCCAATACTGAGTAGATAACGAAAAATAATACTCGTATCGAAACTCGATACGAACCATTGGTCTTATCGAATAAAACAGCCCTATTCCATCAGAAGAGGCAGAAGTAGCCAAGGATGAGTACGACATCGATCAAAGAAGGAAGAGGTGACGATGTGTCCTTATATTTACCCAACCCAGTATCCTGTACAACAAATGAAAAATTTTCGCTGAAATATTTTATGAACAAATTTTTGCCTTAAAAGAGATTAATTTCTTGTAATCTTTTTTAATGTATTATCTGTCTTAAATACCATTCATAACACTGGTCGACGGCCAAAATTTACCAGAGACGCCGTTATGAAATTCGTATGTAAAATCACCCCCTGATTCCGAAAATCAAGGTTATTTTTAATTTTATGGTACCGTTTTTGAGATATTAGCAATTTACCGTTTTTGCAAAAAAAAAAAATTGGGTCCACTTAATCATATATATCTCAAGAACGAATTAAGCAATTCCAAAACGGTTTGAAGCTTTTCAAAGGTAATAAAATTTTCTATAAGCTGTGCATACAACACTTTTTGCTAGGCCCTGTAGATTCAAAGATAAC
>NW_023458559.1:31763143-31766163 GCF_013731165.1 Rhagoletis pomonella
TTTTTTTTGGGGGAGAGGGGAGGTTTGCAGCAGACGCATATGCCTAGTAATATACATACATACAAATGTGTTTGCGAAGCGCACTTTAAGAGTTGCCAACATTTTCCATTATGTGCAATTGTGAGATTAGTCGTAAATAGTGGATTGGCATGCAGTTGGTTTCAAATAGTGGATTGGCATATAGTGGTCGAACAAACTATAGCCGCACCACCTTTTGACAAGTTTTAACATATATATATATATTTTTTTTTTTTGTTTTTTAATTTTGGTTATGCTTTTATAAAAATATACATAGTTCATTCTTTAACAAAACTCGTGTTACTTCAAGTTTCAAATCTTGTGGAAATTTAAAAAAAACATCAAACTTTCGTAAAAAGTGCGAGCTTTTTAAATTAGATTTCTTAGAAAGATTCTGAGTTTTGCAGCCCATGGAATTCTAGTAGAATAAAGTACGAGTTTAAAATGGCTAATATTTACCGTTGATTATTTAGAACTTATTTGGTCCCATTTTCTTCCATTTGCTTCCATATAACGAACAAACACAATTTATTTTTATATGGAAGAAACCCGTAGTATCTTCGACACAAAAATTCTTAAAAATCCGAGATTCTTCCCAGCTTCAAAGTAGTTCTGCAGTGTATCCTTTAGATGTACCACAGAAAGGCTCAGGATCCACGCTTTGCGAGTCAGTCAGTGCTTTCTTGCCTTCAAATCTTTCATGTACCGGAACCCACCACAGCGTTAAGCTTTTGTGGGCTCCCAGGCTGTTCAAAAGAGTTTTACAGCTGCCCACAAGCCTTGATGCCATTTTAAAAGAGTCTAAGGCCTTGAATGATGCCTGACTATCCGATATAATACTTATTATAACCTCATTTCCCCCCTACACGAAGACATTCGCGAACACAAACTTCGATTGCAAAGACTTCCGCCAGGAATATGCTTCAGTATATGCCTATTGGCAGACAGTAAATCATACTTATTTTAGTCCCTTTCAGGAATCCTGAACTTGTACGGTTTGTAGAAGTATAAATTCGGTAGCATGATGTCCATGAGCTTGCTAGCGGGATCATCCAGATGGCTTGAGAACCTCCAAACAACCCCGAAGATCTCCACTTTTCATGCTGCCTACGTATGTACATATAGAAAGCGTGGCCGAGCGTGGCAGCACCAAGCAAAGCAAGGCGGAGCAGGGGGTGTTCATAGCATACGAGGCGGAGCGGAGCTTACATACCTGCAATGAAAAGACTCTGACATTTTTATTGAATTTGCATGAAAAGATTCATCGAAAAATAAATTTTCTTTTAAATACATAGTTTTATTTTTCGTTCGCCGCAGCGTCATGAAGCAGAAAGATCTAAGAGCACAATTCCACAACAAGCTTTTCTGGTGTTGTGGCTTTGAGCCCATAAGCTGTAATCTAAAACTTATAGCTGAGAAGGGAATTGTAATATAATAGAAAAGTCGAAATCAAAAAATGCTTTACTTTGCGCTCTAAAATGTTTCTGAAGAAAACTCTCACACTGCAAATGATCGTCGAGAAGCCAATGCATCCTCAGAGAGTGACAGTTTGGTGCATATTTTGAAGCGGTGCCATCATAAGCCCATTTTTCTTTGACAATACTGCCGGAAATTGAAGACATGCACTTGGACGATCTTGGGTTTGCGCGCTAAGTTCAGCAATCTTGTTATTAGCCGTTTCAGCGCTCTCAATTGGTCATTTCGAAGCTGCGATTTGACACCGTTCGGCTTGTATTGTGGGGTGTGAAGGCGAATATCGAGAAATCCCGTAGTGAAATGGAGTCAGGAACACCAAGGCCTTTGAAAACTGGCTTACCAGGATGCATTACTGCGAAGCCAGCCATTCCCCTGGAATGTTTGCTCTTTCGAAAATACCAATCATACACTGAAAAAAAATTATTATTATTTTTTTTTTCTAATTTATAAAACGAAACCACTATTTGGGCTACCTTATATATCCGATGTTGAGGTGCGTACGGCAATCAATAAGTGACTAGATCTCTTTCACCTTTTCTGGAAAGCAAATGCGGGCCATTTTGAGCAAGTTGTAGAACTACAATTTATAGTTACGACCAAGTAACCGAGAAAACCAGTTTTGAAAAAAAATCGAAACAGTCGTACAAAAGTAGTAACCCAGGCACATTAATATAAGGTGGTAGCGGTAGTACGAAAACAATAAATTACATGTATTTGATCTTTTTTCCATAAACAAATGTCAAATTTCAGCTATTCTTCGTTCGAGGAAGAAGAGAGAAAGAAAATTCCAACACTCTCACTCATAAGAAGTTTGACATATGTACATATGTATGAATTCGCCTTCCCTACTATTTTCTGTCTTGGTTTCATCTAGGTAACCCTACGGCCGGATGTCGGCTGCAATACCTTCACCTCCTCCAAAAAATCTACCTTGCATTGTCTTTGCAAAGACAATCATCGGACATTTCTCTTTCATCTTGCCCACTATTCCACAACTTTGGCGCTCACTCTCAATTTGTGTGTTTTGGAGCATGAAGTAATGCAAAAACAACACACTACACATAGATACATATGTACATATATATGTAGTAAAGTGTCGGCAACTACGACTGCAGCCACCCAAAAGTAAACAACAAAATCTAACTGCCGAAATTACGCTCTCAACGCGTGGCGGTGTTGTTGCAATTTTGTAATTTTTGTTCCTTTGACTTGTTGGAGCAGTGACGGTCAGCACAAAAACAAAAAACATACAAAATATTTTGCGGCAACTTGAGTAGGTGCAAAAGTATGAGGAGGAAAACAAAAAGAATTAAGTAAATGGAAAACATTTAAGTACAAACAAAAAAGCACTTGCCGAGCAGCGGAAATTCCTGTTTTGTGTTATTTTATGTATGTATGCATGTGCGATACGAAATGTTGTTTGCGTCTCTTCACTTCCACTCACTACAGCAGCTCGAACAACAGCTGTTTGGTGTTCGGTTTTGTTGTTTTTCGTGAATTTTATGAAGTGCTGAAAAACATTTTGT
>NW_023458559.1:31766263-31769215 GCF_013731165.1 Rhagoletis pomonella
GAAGTGCTGAAAAACATTTTGTTAAACAAACGCAGCGCCATGCTATTGTTTTTGTATTTCCATTAAGTTTTCTCATACATATTTGCTTTTTGAATTTTTTTCTTATAGCGGCCAGTGCTGCGGTAGAGTTGATTATTTTCTGGTCAGACGCAAAAAAAAAAAACTTTCTGCATTATAAAAATACTGACGAAATGCAAGTATGTTGTGTGTAAGGTGTGTTGTTGTTATTATTATAGTCACTTGTTTGTGTTACAAAGCGTTTCTTAGAGGCTACACACTCTGCATATTTGCTGGCGAATTTTGTTTAGTTAACTTTCGGAGCATTCGCTTTTGTTAGCTTTTGTCGCGAAAAAATGTAGAAACAACTAAAAGTAAATAAAAAGGTAGTAAATCGAATTTTGTAAAAATTTGCACAAAACAAGCGTAGACCAAGCAGAAACAAAACATCAAAAATTTGCATTTACAGATGTATGTATATAATTCTATCAACAAAAAAAAACTGGCCTGGCTGTTATGCGACACCCGCAAACAGCGATCAAAGGCTCTTAGCAACAATGTTGCCGCAACTTGCCGATCTAAAACCCACTCAAAGGCTTACTTCGAGAAAATACATTTCCACCACCCACTCCGTGCAATTGGCAGCACAGCAATTTTATTGCCGCCACTTTTATGCGAACGCAAGTGAAATTTAATAAAAATACAACAGCAATAACAATGTGATAGTAAATAAACAAAACAAAAATAAAACTAAACAAAGCAAACATTTATTGCTGAATGAATGAAAGTTGTAGTGGCGACGACACGCCTCGACGCCGCGCTGTTGGGCGGGTAAGTCGTAATGCTCTTGCTGCTACTGCGTCCTCGTCGTCATTGACACTCAGATCTAATAAATTTAAATTGAAAGCAATTTATCTATTTCTCGCATAAAAAATAACACGCTTACAACAAGTAAATAATAGCACAGTAAAAATTATGATTTTTTGCTATACTATAATTTACAACCTGCGCATTTTGTGCTTTGTTATGCTGTCACTTAATTTTCAATTAGGCATTTTCTAGTAAGGAATTTAAAAAATGAATTTTTAAAAGATAAATATAAATAGGTGCATACAGTGGCTCACAACTTATTTATTTATGTTATCTAACCACCGACATGAACACCATAGCAAATTGAAGGTCCATTTTGGATACAAACATCCGAAAACGGAAAATATCTAGCTGCACTGGTTGAGAAATGCGCTAAAATTACGCCAGAAGTAAAGCAAAAGCTGGTCGATTCGAGGCCGAGGAGGCTAAAAAATTGCCGTTGGCCTTAAGGGCGGCCATGCTAAATATTCACTTATTTTTTCTGTCTTTAAACTTAACATAAATCTATCACCAGTTTGAAATAAGCTTTGACTTTAATTTTAGTTACTTTTTACTTTATTAATTTTTAAAAATTATTCAAAAAATATAAAAAAAAAAACCAAATGAATAAATTATAATTTTAAAACTTTAAATATTAACCGCATTTAAATAATTTGTATATCTTTTCAATTTGGTTTTTATTGGTGGGAAACATTTTTTGATAGGTGCTGGGGCCTATTTCATAAAAGTGACAGGTGCGACAATTGTCGATTTTTCTATAAAATTTCACTGCCAGAATTGTCGGCGACATTTTCACTGTTTCATATACGTTTGTGGGCAACTGTGAAATTTTTTGGAAAACGACAGTCATAATATGGAATATTGTCGACTATTGTGCTGACAATTGTCACTCTGACAAAATTATCGCGACAATGGCGACAAAACCAAATAGCTCCGTCGGAAAGCTTTCGCAGGAGAGCTTTGTTAATTTATTTTTATGGTAATTGCGCGCATTTCAGTACTTTTCAATAATTTGAATATTTCTTAAAACTAAAATAATGCAAATGCAATTATTAAATATGATTTACACATAAACTTCATATGACTGGCGAGAATTTTGTCAACGATAATGTTAAACCCCGACAATGAGAATTTGTCACTTTTTCAATGGAATTTCTCATGGAATTTAAGAGGTGGTGACAATTGTTTTTAATGAAACAAAAAACCCACCAAACTGTCGAATTGTCACTGACAACATGGAAAATGCCTATCGTTACAAAATTATCACTGTCGCTTTATGAAATAGGCCCCTGGTCGACATAAGCTGTGAGCCACTGTAAGTAGGACAATTTCTTTTTGGTTGTAAACAGAGTAACGCGAAATAGTCGCTATTTCCTTGTAAATAATAAAAGTACCAATACACAAAATTTTTCATACCGATAAAAAAGCAGCCAATAACCCAAGAAAGTTAATATTTATTGCGTGTTCAACTTTTTACAACTGCAATCAGTTCCTTATTTATTGTCCAGGCTATAGAAATGAAAATTGTTTACGTGCATTAAATGATAATTGACAATAGTACCTGACTCACCAGCTGCTACAAAACAAATATGGCCAATTAGGTATGAAAGATAAGGCAACCCATAAAATAAACTTTTGCCTTTTACGTGTAATTAGGAGCTTTAGAGTTTTTCGACAGCCTGTGCAGTTGAATTTATTGCGCTTGGAACGTGCCGGAAATGTTGAAAAAAATGACTTCAAAATTAAAAGTTTGCCACAATTTTCCTGCTGTGGCTGAGTGCGTAGAGGTTCGTACACCACTCTGCAGTACTTGGGTTCGATCGCTGGTCCGATAAACATCTAAATTAGAAAAAGGTTTGTTTTAACCGCGGACACCCCTCGGCTGGATATGGCAAACCTCCCGAGTGTAGTATGGCAAACCATCCAGCTAATCCAGCCCATCGTTGAAAGCTGCTTAACAAAAATTGGCTCGAAGGGGTATGCATGTCTCTGTGAATGCAATAAGAAACCGTCTGAAGGAGTTATAGATCCAGTTTCGATAAACAGCAGTAAAACCCTTACTAACCGCAAAACAAATAATAAAAA
>NW_023458559.1:31769315-31773213 GCF_013731165.1 Rhagoletis pomonella
TTTTTATTATTTGTTTTGCGGTTAGTAAGGGTTTTACTGCTGTTTATTGAAACTGGATCTATAACTCCTTCAGACGGTTTCTTATTGCATTCAGAGGCATGCATACCCCTTCGAGCCAATTTTTATTAAGCGGCTTTCAACGATGGGCTGGATTAGCTTCGAAAATCCTATTTAATACCAAATGTTCCTGTGAGGTAGGACTTGGGTTTAAGAACTCCCACCGGATACCGGACTGGACACTGCATACTGAGGTAGCCTCTACCCCAAATTGGGCTCAGTGAGCTGGCGAACTGCAGGTTTTGTGGGCTAGAGGAGAAAACCTTGGACCATATTATGTGATTGACCGCTTGTAACTCGACTTAGATTTTTACACCTTGGAAAGCGACTATCATCTCCATCCAGAATGTGGAACATGACACCCGCCAAAGTGTGAGTGATTAGAAATTGGTTTGCATCGTGATATTGTTCCACAAATGGAGGGAGCCACAGTTTTAAGCCACCTCTCCGATAGGAAAGTGGATTTTATGAAAACATTTTTTAAGACAGAAATACACTCGGAGGTTTGCCATATCCAGCTGAGGGGTGTCCGCGGTTAAAACAAACTTTTTTCTAATTTAGATGTTGATCGGACCAGCGATCGAACCCAGGTACTGCAGAGTGGGAGTACGAACCTCTACCCACTCAGCCACAGCAGCCGCATTTGCAGTTAAAGGAGAAAAAAAAAATCAAGTTCATTGAGGAAAATTGTGGCAAACTTTTAATTTTGAAGTTATTTTTTTTCAACATTTCCGGCACGTTCCAAGCGCAATAAATTACACGTAAAAGGCAAAAGTTTCTTTTATGGGTTGCCTTATCTTTCATACCTAATTGGCCATATTTGTTTTGTAGCAGCTGGTGAGTCAGGTACTATTGTCAATTATCATTTAATGCACGTAAACAATTTCCATTTGTACAGCCTGGACAATAAATAAAGAACTGATTGCAGTTGTAAATAGTTAAACACACAGTAAATATTAACTTTCTTGGGTTATTGGCAGCTTTTTTTTATCGGTATGAACAATTTTGTGTATTGGTACTTTTATTATTTACAAGGAAATAGCGTCTATTTCACGTTACTCTGTTTACAACCAAAAAGAAATTGTACTACTTACAGTGGCTTACAGCTTATGTCGACCAGAGGCCTATTTCGTAAAGCGACAGGGATAATTTTGTAACGACAGACATTTTCCATGTTGTCAGTGACAATTCGACTGTTTGGTGGGTGTTTTGTTTAATAAAAACAATTTTCACTACCTCTTAAATTCCATGAGAAATTCCATTGAAAAAGTGAAAAAATGGTCATTGTCGGGGTTTAAGATTATCGTTGACAAAATTCTCGCCAGTCATATGAATTTTATATGTAAATCATATGTAATAATTGTATTTGCATTATTTTAGTTTTAAGAAATATTCAAATTATTGAAAAGTAATGAAATGCGCGCAATTACCATAAAAATAAATTAGCAAAGCTCTCCTGCGAAATCTTTCCGACGGAGCTAATTGGTTCTGGCGCCATTGTCGCGATAACTTTGTCAGAGTGACAATTGTCGACAATATACCATATTATAACTGTCGTTTTCCAAACAGTTTCACAGTTGCCTACAAACGTATACGAAACAGTAAAAATGTCGGCGACGATTCTGGCAGTGAAATTTTATGGAAAAATCGACAATTCTCGTACCTATCAAAAAATTTTTCCCACCAATTAATTAGATATTAAGAAGATATAAAAATTATTTAAATGCGGTTAATATTAAAAAGTTTTAAAATTATAATTTACTAGCCGGCCATGAAGGCGCGTGGCGAAGCCTATATGCATATGTATGTGTGTACATTTACGTATTTGGAGAAAGAAATCATATGTCATCATGTACTTCGTTTATATATATATATATATATATATATATATATTATATACATAAAATTCTTGTCTAAATCCGTTCAGTAGCATGGTTAAAATATCTCGCCTTTCCTTTATACTATGTACAGAAGATAGTAATTTTAAATAGGTGACAACCCTACTCAAAAAACTTAAAGTTTTTGTACAACGAACGGCTAAGCTCTTATAGTTTTCAAGCAGGTGGCAACCCTACTCAGAAAAATAATGCATTATTACACATCCAGAGGCGGTCTTTTCGGTTGACAGTGACGGTACAGAACCCTTTAAAAAAATATTAGTGCTTATCTAGAGGCCAATTTCTTTCATTTGACACCTCATCTTTTGTAATTCAACGAACGGTGCGGATCTTATAGTTTTTTAAACAGGTGGCAACCCTATTAAAATTCTAAGTAAAAAAGGTCCCTCTCCAGTCGATACAGAGTATATTCGAGAAAATCTCGTCAAAATCCGTTCAGAAGTTTTCGAGATTACCACGCACAAAAAATCTCGACTTTCCTTTATACTATGTAAAGATTCATTTGGTTTTTTTTTAATATTTTTTCAATCATTTTTAAAAATTAATAAAGCAAGAAGTAACTAAAATTAAAGTCATAGCTTATTTCAAACTGGTAATAGATTTATGTTAAGTTTTAAGACATAAAAAATAAGTCAATATTTAGCATGGCCGCCCTTATGGCTAACGGCAATTTTTTAGCCTCCTCGGCATCGAATCGACCAGCTTTTGCGTTACAGTGCAGCTAGATATTTCCGTTTTCGGATGTTTGTATCCAAAATGGCCTTTCAATTTGCTATGGTGTTCATGCCGGTGGTTAGATAACATAAAGAAATAAGTTGTGAGCCACTGCATGCACATATTTATATTTATCTTTTAAAAATAAATTTTTTATATTCCTTACTAGAAAATGCCTAATTGAAAATTAAGTGACAGCACAACAAAGCACAAAATGCGCAGGTTGTAAATTATAGTATAGCAAAAAATCATAATTTTTACTGTGCTATTATTTACTTGTAAGCGTGTTATTTTTTATGCGAGAAATAGATAAATTGCTTACAATTTAAATTTATTGGATCTGAGTGTCAATGACGACGAGGACGCAGTAGCAGCAAGAGCATTACGACTTACCCGCCCAACAGCGCGGCGTCGAGGCGTGTCGTCGCCACTACAACTTTCATTCATTCTGCAATAAATGTTTGCTTTGTTTAGTTTTATTTTTGATTTTTTTTTTCGTTTATTTACTATCACATTGTTATTGCTGTTGTATTTTTAATAAATTTCACTTGCGTTCGCATAAAAGTGGCGGCAATAAAATTGCTGTGCTGCCAGTTGCACACAGTGGGTGGTGAATATGTATTTACTCGAAGTAAGCCATTGAGTGGGTTTTAGATCGGCAAGTTGCGGCAACATTGTTGCTAAGAGCCTTTGACCGCTGTTTGCGGGTGTCGCATAACAGCCAGGCCATTTTTTTTGTTGATAGAATTATATACATACGTAGTATGTATATGCAAATTTTTGATGTTTTGTTTCTGCTTGGTCTACGCTTGTTTTGTGCAAATTTTTACAAAATTCCTTTTACTACCTTTTTATTTACTTTTAGTTGTTTCTACATTTTTTCGCGACAAAGGCTAACAAAAGCGAATGCTCCAAAAGTTAACTAAACAAAATTCGCCAGCAAATATGCAGAGTGTGTAGCCTCCAAAAAACGCTTTGTAACACAAACAAGTGACTGTAATAATAACAACAACACACCTTACACACAACATACTTGCATTTCGTCAGTATTTTCATAACGCCGAAAGTTTTTTTTTGCGTCTGACCAGAAAATAATCAACTCTACCGCAGCACTGGCCGCTATAAGAAAAAAATAAAAAAAAAAATAACAAATATGAGAAAACTAAATGGAAATACAAAAAAAATAGCATGGCGCTGCGTTTGTTTAACAAAATGTTTTTCAGCACTTC
>NW_023458559.1:31773313-31776196 GCF_013731165.1 Rhagoletis pomonella
ACAAAATGTTTTTCAGCACTTCATAAAATTCACGAAAAACAACAAAAACCAACACCAAACAGCTGTTGTTCGAGCTGCAGTAGTGAGTGGAAGTGAATAGACCGCAAACAACATTTCGTATCGCACATGCATACATACATAAAATAACACAAAACAGGAATTTCCGCTGCTCGGCAAGTGCTTTTTTGTTTGTACTTAAATGTTTTCCATTTACTTAATTCTTTTTGTTTTTCTCCTCGTACTTTTGCACCTACTCAAGTTGCCGCAAAATATTTTGTATGGTTTTTGTTTTTGTGCTGACCGTCACTGCTCCAACAAGTCAAAGGAACTCAAATTACAAAATTGCAACAACACCGCCACGCGTTGAGAGCGTAATTTCGGCAGTTAGATTTTGTTGTTTACTTTTGGGTAACTGCAGTCACAGTTGCCGACACTTTACTACATACATACATACATATCTATAGGTAGTGTGTTGTTTTTGCATTACTTCATGCTCCAAAACACACAAATTGAGAGTGGGACAGTAAGTGAGCGCCAAAGTTGTGGAATAGTGGGCAAGATGAAAGAGAAATGTCCGATGATTGTCTTTGCAAAGACAATGCAAGGTAGACTTTTTGGAGGAGGTGAAGGTATTGGAGCCGACGTCCGGCCGTAGAGTTACCTAGATGAAACCAAAACAGAAAATAGTAGGGAGGTAATATTTTAGAACAGTTACTATCAAGGCGAATTCATACATACATATGTCACACTTCTTATGAGTGAGAGTGTTGGAATTTTCTTTCAATCCTCTTCCTTGAACGAAGAATAGCTGAAATTTGACATTTGTGTGTGGAAAAAAGATCAAATACATGTAATTTATTGTTTTAGTACTACCGCTACCACCTTATATTAATGTGCCTGGGTTACTACTGGTTTTCTCGAACGGTGTCAAATCGCAGCTTTGAAATGACCAATTGAGAGCGCTGAAACGGCTAATAACAAGATTGCTAAACTTAGCGCGCAAACCCAAGATCGTCGAAGTCCATGTCTTCAATTTCCGGCAGTATTGTCAAAGAAAAATGGGCTTATGATGGCACCGCTCCAAAAAATGCATCAAACTGTCACTCTCTGAGGATGCATTGGCTTCTCGACGATCATTTGCCGTATGAGAGTTTTCTTCAAAACATTAAAACTCTTTTGAACCACCTGGGAGCCCACAATAGCTTAACGCCACTGAACGGATTTAGACGAAATGTTTTAAGTATAATCGGTATCAATATATATATATTATAATATTATCTTTAGTCCTTTGGGTTCCTATAGGGTTGCCACTTGTCTAAAAAATTATAGGACTCGCAATGTTCGTTGGATTACCAGAAATGGGGTATCAAATAAAATGGCTCGGCTCTTAGATGTTTTATTTGTTCCTATTTAAAAATTATTCGAACATGGTATGAATACAAAAAGTGATATGTGAGATCTATAATTTTTTGAGTAGGGTTGCCACCTTTCTAAAAATAATAAGATTTTCAATGTTCATTGGACTAAAAAATGAGGTATCAAATGAAAAAATATGGTCTCCGGATAAGCTTTTATTTTTTAATGGGGCTTCCACCTATTTAAAAATTAATAACTAACGCATATGCGTGAAGGCGCTCACTCTTCAAAAAATTTTTTTTTCGTTAGGTGCTGTATTCAAAAAAGCGTAAGGAGCCGATGCTTTTTTTGTTTGCATATGTGAGCATGTATGTACATTATGGTGGTCCAAAAACAGAAAAGTCAAATGCTCTCACCCCCTAGGATTGTTCTTTATCGAAAAAAAGTATACCCCTATATTTCATTTTGAAATCAAAAAATATTTAGAGGTCGCTTAAAGCGCTCAAAGTTTCCAATGTATTTTGATATGGGAAAAATATTTTTTTTTGTAGAAATGGTATAGATTTCTTGAAAGTCAATATTTTTCGATCTGAAAACTCTGGTTCTCTTCAGGAGACTTTCAACAACAATACCCAATTGTTTAACCGTTTTTTAATATTAACGATTTTTTATTGGTCGCCCCATTGCATTTTTCGGGTTTTTTGTGGGTTTTTGGCAGACCTATAAATTATAGTTACAATGAAAAAATTGGGTATTATTATTGGGAATATCCTGCAGATAAGCAGAGTTTTCTGGTAAAATAGTATTGATTTTTAACTATTCTATACCACTTCTACGAAAAGTGGTTTTTTCCCCATATGAAATACATGGAAAACTTTGGGTGCTTTGAGCGACCTCGAAATATTTTTTGATTTCAAAATAAAAAAATAGGGGTATACTTTTTTTCGATATAAAACATTCCTAGGGGGTGAGAGCATTAAAATTCCGGCCTTACTTATTATGGACCACCCTAATGTACATACACCCACTATAATTGTTCTAAATGTTCAGTCCAAAATATTTGAAACACAAAATTCAAATAAAATACGCTTACTGCGATGTTTTTGTTTAGTTTCTTCGCGTATTTCTTTTCTCTTCTCTCCCTCGCTAATTTGAATATATGTATGTACATCTATAGTACATGATGAAAGGTACATTCATATGCATACACTCAGCGCGTGGCGAAGCCTCGCGCATCCGTAGCCGGCTAGTATTTTTATAAAAGAATAACCAAAATTAAAAAAAAAGAAAAAAATATAAACTTGTCAAAAGGTGGTGCGGCTATAGTTTGTTCGGCCACTGTATGCCAATCCACTATTTACGACTAATCTCACAATTGCATATAATGGAAAATGTTGGCAACTCTTAACGTGCGCTTCGCAAACACATTTGTATGCATGTATGTTACTAGGCATATGCGTCTGCTGCAAACCTCCTCCCTCCCCAAAAAAAAGGTGTACTTAGGTGAATAAGCATTTTAGTTGCGCA
>NW_023458559.1:31776296-31782343 GCF_013731165.1 Rhagoletis pomonella
TTGTTAGTGCCATCAAATCTGCACGACTCGTTCTATTTTCGAAAATTAAGTGTTAGATAAAAACGCTTGACCTGTGGACAATGGAGGTATATTTTTTTTTTTTTGTGGTGCCACCTGTCAAAAAATTAAATTCAAATTTTTTAATGAGTTAACTGAATTATTAAGAGATGGGTGTCAATCGAAATGTGTATGTTTATTTCCTAACTATATGTTGAAGGTTGCCACCTGTTTGAAATATCAAATTCCATTTGAATTAAAGGAATTAGGTAATTGAAATAGATAGGTATCACCATATGGGAGTCAAACAAAGGAGGTTTAAGAAGGTTTTATCTTGATGATACTACGAAGAGGGTTGCCACCTGTTTGTGAAGTCAAATTTAGTTAAACTAAAATAATAATTGTGTCAAACCAAAGGTTTACGACATCGTATTTGTTATTTTATTACAAATACTACGGGTACATTGTCAATCAGCGATTTGTTCTGATTACATCCTTTTAAATTACTGGACTCTTAAATTAACTCAGGAATGTTTTTACACTTCACTTATTTCTTGCTAAATATGTCCAACTTTTTCTTTTGTCTGATACCCATATCAATATACATATTTCAGTTACCTGATTCTCTTAACTAAAGTGAATTTGATTTTTTTAAACATGTGGCAACCCTTCTACGTGTCGTTTACTAGTAAATCATTTTCAAAATCATTTCAATTGATAGCCTTATTTAGCTTTTCATTTATCTTATTAAATAATTTTTAAAAACTTTGTAAGAAAAGGATATATTAAATGAAACTTCCTTTTAAGAATGTTTCATTTAATTTGAAAAAAGTTCATTTAATTTGCAAAAAGTTTCATTGAATATGAAAAAGGTTTCATTTAATTTGAGAAAGGTTTCGATTTATCTGAAAAAGGTTTCATTTAATTTGAAAAAGGTTTCACCTAATTTGAAAATAGTATCATTTAAACTGAAAATGCTTTAAATCCCTTACCCTAAAATAGAATTGTTTGTTGCTCAAAATAGTTTTTGCGCTATAAGTAGCCCGCAAGCTAAGCTAACTTACCCCCAACCCCAAACGTGTCAACACTATTTTGCAATAAAATGCCTAAAAGTATGCAAGTTCAATATTTTTTAGACATTCAAAAATAATACTTAAATATCAACTAAATCATAGCCGACAGCGCTCAGCTGCGACCTAATCCAGCACAGCAACTAACAGTTTGTGTCTAAGAAAAGGAAGCAAGCATGTGCCTAGCTAATAGCAAAATATCGAACCAAAAAAATGAAAAACCTGTCTCAATAAGCATTTATTCTGTCACATACACTCAAATATTGGTTGTATACGCAAGGCGACAACGAGGCTCCTGCTCAAAACATAATCCCGCCCAACAGCTAATGTACATACTTACAGATTTCCACAAGCATTAATCAACAGCGCTTGAGCGCCTAAAAGGTCGCCGCCGCCTTTTCCTTTGCCACATTCAACACCCTCCTTTACGCTTGATACCACATTTTCAATTTTTCTGAATGCCACGACCGCCTGCTTTTCCACACTTCACACGACCATTTAACGCATGTTTCCTCTTTTGATAGCAACAAAAAGTTTACCTTTAACAGATAATTGCAAATTTATTTGCTTAGCTTGGCTGGTTTTGGCATTTGTTTGCATGGGACTTAAGCGCACACGAAAAAACAACGCAGATATTTAAGTATGTACAACCACACAGGAATACAAGCGCATTAGGGCGGGTCAATTTGTAAGGGAGATTTTTTCGACTATGCGCGTATAACACAGACGGATGCTACGTGTAATCATAAGCGAATTTTCCGAAGAAACCATGGGCCTAAAATCAATTTATTTTCGCAATTTGTCTAAATACAAATTGATTTTGGACCCTTGGTTTCTTCGGCAAATTTGCTTAGAATTGCTCGTAGAAACTTCCTATGCTATGCGCGCATAATCAAAAAAATTTACCCGCCCTAATATCCATACATATATATATGTACATTAGACCGAACTAAAAAAAAAATTCGCCTCAGTTTAAGATATTTTTGGAAAGCATTTTGCCTTAATGTATTTTTTTCAACGTATATTTACACAAATTCCTAACACTCGGTAACAGTTAAGGCACCTCAATGGCTAAAGTCAAATAGGCACTTGATATTTCTTGGTTTGCTTATTCCAGCTTATTTTTAAACGCAGAAAAATTCTTTGTGTAAGTCTTCTTTTATACATTTTGTTTATTTTTCTGCTTTCGTTTACAACTTGTGTCCTTTAAATTATTGCACTTATTTAGTTGACTGTGAATTTTGAGGTGAAAAACTTTTTCTTTCATTTATTGTTGCGAAGTTTTTGTTTCGCTTGGCTACAAGCCAACTTTCGTTTAATATTATAAACACGCCAACAAATACTATACAGCCAGACTTTTGCATGTTGTAGTAACCAATAGTAGTACTTATATTTTTTTTCACTATTAAACAATAATTGTCTCAACTATTTGCTTAAGAAACTAACCATGTCTAAGAACCCACCATATCAGCTTGAACCCAAGCAGAAAAATGCTTAAAAGCTTTAGCAATGGTATCTAGTTTTTGAATGTAATGCCATCTTAGAAAAATATAACAAAAACAATTCTTGGTTTGCTTTCACTTGCGCGCGAGCCTCTGCTACTTATGGATGGAAGCGGTGCTACCTGGTATCTTGCTAGGATACAAATAGCTCATTTGTCTTTATTTTGATATGGTTTTCACGCGAATTTTTTTAATGTCTATTCATATGGAAATGCTGCACACTCTTCTCGAAAACATCTAGTTGACAGGAGCAGTTCTTTTAAGTTTATGGCAGCTCTACTCTGGACGCATGCTTGCCTAAGGGCCAGTGACCTGTAAAGATTGCTCCAATTCTAAACACTTCTGTCCCTAATCTAGTAAGCTAGAGTAATGTCTTTGTCCTCTTATAGTCAGGCCAGAGTTCTTAGGCTATTTTGGCAGTCTATATATCCGAACACCGTTTCCTTGCCAATCCAAGAAGATGCAAACCCGAATTACGTTATTCTAATGCAAATACCAAAATATAAGCGTCGATGAAGCAAACATCTTTCAGGAGTTCGAAACTCATTCGTTAGCAAGACTAAGTTATTTGTGAAAGTTTTTCTAGAGTCTGAATTAAAAAATATAACAATCTAGACAAACCTCTCCAAGCTTTCTCTGTTCTAAGCCCCCTTTATTATATCTCAAATACTACGTTGCTTTTATGTATTTTCCTTGCTAAAAATGGCAAGCTACACTTGAATTCTTATTCACTTTTACATCGATTTTCTATGCACGCCAAATGTCCTTACTATCTATGAAAGTTCTCCACAAAGTTGCGACAGGTAACAGCTGCTTTTTTAGTACTTAAATGCAATATGCTTAAGGACGTATCTACATACATATTTTTGTAGTTATTCAGGTATGTAGCATGTGCGTACAAAGCGAAGTCTTCTGACATTTTCCTAGTTAAGTGCCAGGAGGGAGAATTTTACGATCAATAATTTAACTTAAATTTAAGCACTTTAGCACAGGGCTCGAAAATAACTGTTCTCTAAAAAATTCCAAGTTTAAGATTAAAAAGCATAAGGGGATTTATTTAATTCTTATTAGTTTTTTACATAAGTGGCAACCCTGTCTTTAAATATGGTATATAGCTCTTTCACACACGTTTCGTTTGATATTCGTACTGTTATATTGTATAAGTAAATATTTTATTTAAATACCTCTTTATAATTTTTTTTTTCGAAAGTTGGCAAACTTATTCACATTTTTTCCATATTAATATTGTTTATGCATTCACAGTGAAATGGCATTACTACAGCTGATTTAAACAAAAATTTTTTCTGATATCTGGCCACACCCTTTTTCCAAATTTTTCCTTACAAACCTTCTACAGACAGAAAGAAACAAAATGAAATAAAACCGAAGCAAACCCTTTGAGTCGTTATTGAGTTTTGCGATAACATACGAACAGCAATTAATTTTTTGATATATAAAGATATGTGAATTTTTTCTTTAAATACCATTATTGTAACTTTTTTTAACGGCGGCAACTCTATTTCAGTTATGGAAATAGCGTTACAGTTTTCCTTGACAAACCTTTTAGCTAATATTTTTAGAATACTATCAATTTTTGTGTACAATTTACTTTAACTGGTAATGCAAAAGAACTGAAATATGTTACTAGTTGCTGAAAAATTAGAAAAATAATTCTTAAAGCCAATTAGCATTAAATTATTATTTTTGAAGCGCACTAAGAGTAGTTTTGTTTAGCCAAGGCAATTACTCATTAATTTATTTATAGTCATAAAGTAAGTTTCAATACGTAAAGTAAACAGCTTGCAGAGATCAAAGCAAGCAATGTTTACGAAATACTTTTATTTTAATATTTATTTGTAAATTTATGATACCTTAATGGCCGACAAATCAAATAAGAAACAAATAGAAACATTAGTTGTGTGGCGTTCTGTATATGTGAAGATACATATACAAATGTCCATACATACATACATTTGTTCGTCTGTATTAACGTAAAGACGCATGTACTATGGCATTGACTTCACGATTGCTTAGAAAATATCTAAGTTAGTTATCTTTATTCGTATTAAATTATAATCACTAGGGGCAGGTAAACGAATGATACAGAAGCTTAGCTTAGAGGAGCCTGTGTATGTGTGCGAGTGCTGCTTAATGTCTCATAGGCACCAAGCAAAGCTGAACTAAACTAAAAGTCATTCAATAAACTCCTGCGTAAAATGAATTTCGCCTGCGAGGCGCATAATAACTGTAAATAAATAAATTATAAGAAAAAGTAAGAGCATTTATTTAGATTAATTTGTTTATTCCACGAAAAGGTCACTGATGCAGACATAAATTAAAATGATTTAGGAAAAAATTACCGCCAAGCCATAAATCAAAGCTGTCTGCAGGCAGTTCCATGATGCAGAATAAGCGGTTTCAGTTTAAAGAAATCTTCTTTCTCATTGCTAAAATTTGGATGATCGCGGTTTGTATGTCAATTTTTCGAAATAATTTATTCGAGTATCCACACATATTGACAAAAACTCGTTGCAGCTTAATCAACAAATTGTAAAAAAAAAATATCCATGTTTATGTATGTATGTAAATTTTTGACAATTCAATCAATAAAATTTGTATTATATTTTATAAATTAAATATTGTATACCAAATGCGTCAGCTGGGAGCATATGTATGTATGTACTACTTGTATATGCGACGGTAACTGCAAAAATGTTCATCATACGTCAAGTGGTACCCAATCACAGCCAGTTTTATTGGCATACTTAGTAGGTTGTACACGAGTATGTATGTATATACATATGTATAAGCACGTAAACACAAATGAGTATGTACATACATACATATGAGCGCACTCGTTAGCATAACAACGACATTACTTAACGTTTCTTCTGTTTTGAATGGCTTAATCGTTAGCATGTCAATTTGTTAACTGTCATAATGTAGAGCATAAACCAGTGGCGGATCCACGATTGTGGAAGGTGTAATATTTTTATTCGTTACCGCACTGAAGGAGAAAATATTCTGAGGAAAACTGTGTGCGTGTAGTGGGTTGTTTTGGAGTTTTCTGAGGAATTACGATTTAAATTATCAGTAGGAATTCGGGATTACTTCACCGTCTATCAGGCAGAGGTTCTAGACATAAAGGAGGTGAATGTGTACCTTAGCCAGGCGGCCATCAAATCAATGAATGCGGAAATGCTAAGATCAAAGGTTGCACAGGAATACCTGGCAGACATAAATGAGATTAGCACCATCTTCAAGGTGAGCCTCATATGGGTTCCTTGACATAGAGATATTGGAGGACATTGTAGGGCCGATGAGGTAGCCAGGCAAGGTACAAACCTTTCACTGTATGACAACAGAGGTAGAATTGGTATACACATGGTAACCTGCAAATTAATTTTCAGAAATAGCATAATCCAAAATATCTGCTCAGCCTCCCAAGGGAAGACATTTCGAAGGTTATGGCCTGTGT
>NW_023458559.1:31787343-31791393 GCF_013731165.1 Rhagoletis pomonella
GGAGATGTGGTGATCTCCGAAATAGTGCTATAACTTCTACCGCTTGGACTTTGTTGCTTTTTCAATTTTTCCTAATAAACAATCGTGGTACAAAGCTCAATAAAAACATTAAAAATAAAAAAATGTTAACAAGCCACAATGGAATTGTAAAATTATTTTAAGACTGCCGCCAAAATTTACGATTTACGTGAGCTAGACCAATTTGAAATTATTTTCAAAAATCACAATATTTTGATTGCATTGGTAAAATTTTTAAACACTCTTAACAGACTCTATAATTCCGATAAAAAAAAAGTACTGAGTTTTTTTTTGTGTAAAGTGATGCACCCTAATAAATTCATATAGATATCTATATTCACATACATGTAAACATATAAAAAAACGGCGAAATACGCGAAAATTCTCGTTAGCATGGAAATAAGAAAAATTGGCGTTTAAATAAAATGAAATTACCGAATTTCTTTCGAAATATTGAATACAACAGCAGCAAATACTACAAGTGCCAATGGAAACCCATTTACCTAGAATCTGTTATCGTGCAATCGGCACACTCGCGCACATCACGTATACGCACTGTTGCACGAGAAACATGCAAGTGGGACACTGGAAAGGCATATTGTTACATTTTCGCGGGTGCTAACGAAAAAGTTGTTTACACATACGTAAGTATGTATGTAGGTCAGTACGATGCAGTCAACAACGCCATGCAGTTTGTCCCTCGCGGATATTCATTCATCTAGCTGTCACTTATCCTTAAAGCTCAGCGGTCTTAATCGTATTTTTTGACTTCGCTTTAACGGTAAGCCTTTTCTCTGATTTTTTTTGCATTTTTCTCTGCTCCCTTTTCAATGCACATTTCGCAAGATAATGGCAAAAAAAATGCAAAAATTTCACTGCTTCTTTTGAAGAAAGTAATCCCTTACGACAGTTCCACGATACCATAAAAAAAATATTCTTCAGATCGATTGCAAAAGGTCACAGTATGCAACTATTACATTGATAACAGGCCTTTTAAGATTTGTATTATAGATTCAGCTATATCTATGTATATTTCTAGAACAGTTAAAGTGCCTCACCTGGATCATAATCTTGAACATCCTCGTGACTATTAACTTCGGGAATAAGGCATATTAGTCTACGTATATTGTAATGATAGTCCGCAGGTCTGTGTATTATGCTATCGGTCGTCCATACATTGAAGCGCCTAGATACAAAAGAAAGTTTGGATTCAACATAGCAGGTGACAATTTCCGGCTGGATGAAGTCTATGGGCCTGAGTCTTGTGGAGCAGAAATCAGACTTGCTACTCATCAGTGACCATCAATTAAATACCAGGGTATTTAACTCGACGTTAGACTGTCAAAACAAAATGATTAACGCGCGGAGATCCAAAAGTAAAAGCAGCCAACAACTTTCTAGGTTACTGTTGACTTGTTGGTTAAGTTGACTTCAATATCACCTTTTACTAGCAGGCTATATTTGCTTCAGTTACTACTTGCATCGCTTTAATAACGAGGACTACTAATGGTCACAGCTTCCCCGAAGATGCAGAGCGTGAATTGTTTAGCTGTCCAGGTTTCAAGGCATAGCGAGAATATCTACGCGAAGCTTTCGCCGAACGCCCCACAGTACAGAACTTAGTGCCAAAAATGATGGATACCTTAACCAACTGGGTAGCCGTAAGCCCCGCCGCAGCACCAGTAGTCGGTAAATTGAGAAAAGAGGATAAGTTGAGATAGGTTTGAAGTAGAAAAGGAGCTACTCGGGTTGCCGAAGCACCGTGCTATCGATGCAGCACGACCCTGACTCACGACGTAAGTGTGGGATGTACAGTTCGTACAGAAGACTTGGAAGGCTAGGGTGGGTTTATATGACTCACAGGCGTGGAGCCGAGCAGAGCAGCTGACGAGGAACTGCGCTAGAACAGGAACGTACAATAGAGATTAGTGCTCAAAACTGCCTGCCTACGAAATTCAGCGGACAGACAAGGAGTTTTAGTTGGGATTGACGGTCCACTGTACGGGGGTCAGGCGTTCGATGCATTTTCCTTTTATAAAAAAGGACACGCTAGTGGTGCGCGGCTATCACTTTTCTCGTGCTCGAGAAGTCGAATAGGAGGACCATAAGGTAAAAGATTATGCATCTATCCCCCGCAGACCATCCTGATTCGCCCCGGCGCAATATGGAGCCATAGGGGAACTGCGTAGACCGGTGCAGATGTCGTTGACATGAAATTCATCCCAAAATCCTTCAACGTCAAGGTGACTCGAGCATCTTGGCAGGCAAAGGTGACACCACTCTTGCCCGCGCTACGTATACTACCCGCCGCGGCCGCTTACATGGGCCGGGGTTCCTTAAATAGAGGGGGCAGAATAAACAACCAGATGTCTCGAAAATATAAATCTTAATAAGTAGTAGTACATTGCATCATAACTAATCTATTACATTCTATACTGGTTTCAGCTGATTTATTACAGATATTTTATGAGAATCGCCTTGAAATTTCCTTAATCCAGGAGCCAGTTAAAGGGTCTACCAGGTAAGCTATTTTATTATTTATTCAACGATTAAAGGCCTAAATAACGCTTGAAGAAATTTAGTAATATCAATGCCTTTTGCATCAAAGACTTTACCAGAAGGAACCAGATTGCGCTGAAGATGAAGCTATCTCTCGGAGATAAGACGCAAGAGCCAGTCACTTTCTGAGCGTACTTTCATGGAAACACCCGAGCTTTATTTTAGTTTCTGCCACTATAGGGGCCAAAGTTCTGCTTCACCCAGTATTTTCATTGCAGTGGCACCCTCCTTCTTCCTCCCTTATTTCAAACTCTTCACAGTCGCATGCTTGGGCGTCTCTCTTTTTATTAGGGCAAATTCTTCTCGGTTCCCTCTTTAGCTGCCTATAACGACCCCATATTGCTCACGTTGCGCCCGGTTTGCATCATAGCTCTGTAGATGATATCTTTTTCTCTGGAGCTTTGTGGCATTCCTCATAGTACCAGTTGTTCTTTTTGGTCCACTGAAACTCGACGGCGGTATGTAATGAGCGATAAATATAGTTCGGCATATATCGGTTTATTGAAAATATCGACAAATAATGTGGTTGCCTGTGCTGACTACCACTCTTCAACCTTGAGCTTTCCTTATTTTGCTGGCACTGCACAAAGGTAAGTGTTTATCAGCCTCAATAAATTTGAATATTTATACTTACTTGACTCTGCTATATTCAAGAATGGTATAAAAAAGATGATTGTGATTTTACGCTATACTTTTCATTTACACTGTGCAATAATTTCAGAGTCATTGTCTAGGGTCATATTATCAGAAGAAGGAGCAAGGCCTGCAGTGCAGTCACATCACGTGTGAGACCCAGATTCTGATTACGGTACTGATGACCCATGGCGCAATAAACAGGTGAAGTATTAAAACAGCTTTCACGCTTTATTTTCTGACATTCGGCTGCCTTATAGCCAAAATTTATGGGCAAATTTTCAAATAAGGCAGTGTCAAAATCTTTCTTCTCCCTATAATTAATTCACCTGGTATAATTCCACGTATGCGTATTTTAGGTAGACATATTTGTTTTTTTTTTTGTGAATAATTTTCTAGAATATATTAACCCTCTCGCAAATGCCATTTGATACAGACTATCCAAAATAGGGGTCAAAAAAGTCATGAGAGGGCTAACGGGTTAAAATGTTATACAAAATAATCTCTCGCTAAATTATACTATACGCACCCAAACTAAGCATTTCGATTCAATATGAATTTGAACTCTTCCTTCCCACTTATCATAAAAACACTCAAATTGCAAATTTAATATTACCAAACAAATTTTTTATCTGAGAATGCAGGAAGATTTGGACGTTTGAGAAATGTTTAGTTATTTGTACAACGATTGTGAAGTGGGCGGCGGAGGGGAAGGGGTGTGGTTCCCCAAACCTTCCAAAACAAAAAGGATGAACTGCACATTATGAAAAGTTACCCCTATCTCCCTTTAAGCGCCCCCCCCCCCCCCCCCCCCCCCCCCCCCCCCCCCCCCCCCCCCCG
>NW_023458559.1:31791493-31811639 GCF_013731165.1 Rhagoletis pomonella
TCCATCTAAACGAAGGACTGACGATCATCTTCACAAAGCATTGCCGATCACATCCAAAGAGCGACACGCCCCCCCCCCACATACCCTCACTTTTGCACCTTTCGCAGAGAGCACCTTTCTACGTAGGCGGCTTTCGGGCAACTCTTAGGGATTATAACCCTCACTTTGTAGAGCTCTCCTTTCTGTGTGGCCGACGAAAAGGGGCTGAGATATTTTAAACCAAAAGTATTAATAAATTAGTGCGCAGACAAAGTAAAATATATTTTTTTTAATAAAGCGCAGCCTCTTGTCTACAAGCGTGTGTAAAATTTTTTTGTAGATGTGAAGACTAATTTTCAAGCAAACGAAGCAGCATAATTTGCATTTGCTATTTAGCGCCAAAATATTTTGGATTTTCTGCATTCATTCGGTATATTTGCACTTCATCATTTGACAAAGCTTATTATGCAACCTCAGCTTCACAGCCATAATCCTGCCACACATTCACATATAGTCGTTTAAAGTAGAAAACCGCGTATCAACAAAATGCGAAACCGCGTATGTGAGGTTGCATAAATTATTTTCTGGAGAGTAAAAATACTCATATTACAAAATGGTTCTCTTTTTTATAAAGCAATCGCATTTCTGGCTAGCATATTTCAGGACGAATGAATAAGGATTTAGCCAAGAGCTTGTGTGAGCAAATCCAATTTTCGGCAGCAAATGTCAGTTACGCGGTTTTGTACTTGAAACGACGATATGTACATATGCATAAATGCACAAATTTACTACTCGAAGTTTCACAAGTTTTCTAGTGTTGTCAACACGTTGCAAAAGTTGCAGTACACGCACATATAGAAAGCCGCTATTTAAGCCAACAATAAAAACAAATATTAGCGAATAGTACGAGTATACCCCCAGCGGTAACCAAACTTAGTAAATATATATGTATTTCTCCGTCAAATTTCCCACTTTGTGGCATATTTATGTGGGTGTCGCAAATATTTACGTTCACTTTTGACTTTTTGTTTTAGTTGTTTAACAAAAAAGGAAACTCATGCAACTCTCTTTGTTTTGTGGCAAGTTTTTGGTTTTTCGCCATTCTTAAAGTTGCTGTATGTGCTGGAAAATTTCTTAAAAGTTAAACACAAACTTAGCTTTTCGGTTAATCATGCGTTTCTAACGCATGCATTTTGGCATAATTATACAAAAGTAATAATAGAATTTCCTACAGTTAACTAGCCGTACTTGGCATCTTTGGTTCGCTGTGGCATTTGGAAAATCGGCTGAAGTCTACTTTCGTCTTAACAATTTACTGCTTAGAAAACCGTTACCAAAAATTCGTCTCACTAATTATGTATGTCTATGTAAATTAATTCATTTATTATGTTCATCGCATTCTTTATGCTTCCTTTAATCAATTATTTTCTTTCGACCTTTTTCGGCCTCCGCTCGGGTGTTTGCCTAACTGCACCTTTTACTAGCTTATCTTTTTTTTTGGGAAACATTTTCTCCGTAAAACCATTTCTGCGTATTCCTAAAAAAATATCCTTCTCGAGGATAGCCTTCTGCATTGATTAGCGTTACTACACCTTTTGCAGGATATTTTAACAAATTCATTACTGGCCTTCTTTACCTTTCTTAGCAGCTCACTAAGGGCTCTATTTAAATTTTTATGAGTGATTAATTGAATGCGAGGGGAAGAAATTTTAATTTATAAGGAAATGGTTAAATTGTTGAATTTGGGCAAGCCTACACAATTGAATGATTGGGATAATTTAATGGCCTAATTAAACAGAAAAAAGTAAGTGCGCCTGGACCACACTGGAGAAGTGAAACTTACGATAACAAAACCGATAAAAATATCTATAACAAAATCGATGAAAGTTCGATAAAAATTTGATAGCAAAATCGATAATATTATTGGTTGCAAAATCTATTCATATTCATAACAAAATCGATAAAAATATCCATAAAAAAATCGATAAATATCGATACCATAATCGATAACAAAATCAATAAAAATCTATAACAAAATCGAAAAAATATCGATAGAAAAATCTTTATAATTATGGTAAAAATATCCATGATATCCATCGATAAACATCGACAATAAAATCGATAAACATCGATTACTAAATCGATAAATATCGATTACGAAATCGATAAATATCGATAACAAAATCGATAAATATCGATAGCAAAATCGATAGATATCAATAACAAACAAGCTGAAAAAATCGACAAATATCGATAACAAAACCGATAAATATCGATAACAAAATCGATAAATATCGATATTAAAATCGATAAATATCGATAACAAAATCGATAAATATCGATAACAAAATCGATAGATATTAATAAGAAACTCGATAAATATCGAAAACAAAATCGATAAATATCGATAACAATTTGATAAATATCGATAATAAAATCGATAAATACAAATAGCGATAACAAAATTGATAACAATATCGATAAAAATTTCGATAAAAAAATCGATTAAAAAATCGATATTTAACATATTACTGGCAATTTTTCTAGGTGGGCTAGCACTTCCAAGGCCGGCTGGAGAGAGCAACCCATTTAAAGAGAACATCTTCTCGCGTTTGTTCGTTCAGCTCACTGAATCGACAAATTTGCGTGTCAGAAAGATTCATCTTACTGAGGTGATAGCGATTCGTTTTTATAATTTTAAGGGGCGGGTATTTAGCCGAGCGCGCAGCGCATTTCTAGGAGAACCTTCAAAAGATGTAGATTTAAACAAACGCGCCCTCTCAGCTGTACCTACGGGTGACTCCAGGGAGCCCTTAAAGTCTTTAAAGCGGGTCTGTACCAAGAATGATAGAATACAAGATTGCGCATTCCTGCGGGTGATGACGTCAAGATAACAACGAATAGGAAAGAGTAGTTGGAGATGGAGGAGAGAAAGAGTGTTAACTATCAAACCATGGAGCTCGCCATATTTACATACATATAAACATCTCTGCATACATAAAAACAGTTTGCTAAAATGACATCACACGAACAACTGATTCTGTCAAATTCGCCAAGAACAAAGTAGCGGTACTGCTGATTGCGCCACCTCTGTCTCCCTACATCGTGGGTCTGTACAGCAGCTCAGTCGTGGAATGCGTAAATTTCTCCGGAAGCAACTAAAACTGCATAAATATTCGTATTCCCTACTATACGACCTTGCACCCCGCCCCCTTGGTAACTCACCATTTTCGAATAAAATAGCGAAATGTTGGAAGCCCCATTACAACCAACAGTGCTGAAATTAATAAGTTTCTTTTGATTAAGCTTATTTCTACTTGAAACTCATTTAAAATGTATAGGGCTCTTCCTTCAGTCATCTGTTATTATCTACCATATGCATTCACGCACAAGCAGCTGCTTATTGAATTTATAATCAGGTTTAAATTGATGAAATATTTTAATAACCAACCATACATATGCACTCACATATATGTACATGTGTATATACATACATGCAGATATAAATAAGTAGTTGGTAACATATGTAAATCCCTGTACACAGAAGGCCCAATTATGCCCAACATTTAGGCTCTCATATTTGACGACATTTAATTCCATTTTCCTCATCTTTATAATTTTCATAAGTGCAGAAATTATTCAGTGTTTGAATGAGTATGCCTGCGCATGCATGCCTAAATATGAATGTATGTACGGGGCATTTTATCATATAAATTATTTATATAGGCCTTCGAAAATTTGATTGAATACGCCTGCGTTTAACATTAAAAACCGCATTAAAATTCTGCTGCAACGTTGATGGAATGGCATGGCTATGCAGGCTAATAGGTCCAGCGGGCTACAAAATTCGCATGGCAGACTGATTGAGGTCAGCATATTTAATGGATAAAAACTTAAAATAATTTTAAAGTACATACATTTAAAAAAGTTAATTTACAGCATCTTAAGGCTTTGCAATGGACAACGTGAAATCGGTGAGGGCGATGAATGGCCGGCGCTGATGAAATTATTTTCACATATTTATATTTGAGAAATAATTTGCAAAGTTATACATGCAAGACACAATAGCCGATGGAGGGACTCTGGCGCACTAGTCCATCAAAATCATACTAGTCCTGTACAAAGAATTTGTCTTAAAGGCACAATTTTTAAGAAAGCCTGACTATAAATTTTTGACTGCCAAAATACTATAATTACGAAGGTCCTTAATTCTTCTTCTTTTTTAATTACCACTGCTCATATTATGCTTCCAGTGAAGTTCACACATGTACAATACACATACATATATACGTCACTCACTCAATCCTTTAGTCACAGTAATATAATGCCAATATTTTGACATGACACTCAATGGACAGTTTGATCAATCCAGTGAAGACAGCTGCTTAAAGGGAATTATTAAGAATCTTCATTCCGCTTCAGTTTTCCAGCCGGCAGAAATGAGGTTTTCCTTTTGAATGCAAGCTGAGGAAAGTCTACTGCATACTAAGTATACAGTGAAACCTCGGTATAACGGAGCTAAAAAGGTTGGTCAAATGCTTTGTTATATCTAGGGTATTGTTATATTTATAAAACCCAAAAAATTTCAAGCCACCCGATGAACTCAATATGCTCGTACTTATAATACGGAGATATGGTTGGATCAAAAAATTCAATGAAATGCAAAAAATTCTGTAGAATTAAAAAAACGAACAAGAACGAAGGACTTTTGTAGATTCCCCTTTTAATTAGTTTTTTAACCTCAACTAAAAAAAATTTAGAGGGACGAAGCTCAAAGGCGTGGTCCTTTTTTTAATGGAATAGGTGGGAGAAAAATTCCTTCATATCTACATATAAAGCCGTCGCTATTACGAATGCGGTGTGGCGACTAAAAAACCGCCTTTTTCTGCACCCTTCGCTACCCATATCCTGGAATCGCTTTCGCATTACCTCGGGGTAGAGGTCTAGAGGTCTTCTCACGCTCTTCTACACTCCTGCGTGCACGACCGCCACTTGTAGCTCACTATGCGTGTCCAGCTCTCGTTTTTTTACTCTCAATATATTTTCTGTGTACGTTGCGATGTCCTTCCATTTTGCTTCTTTTTGTTGACTATTTTCTCTGCGGTGATTTTACCTATTTGTCGCTCAAGCGCATCCCATCTTCTTTGCAATCTGTAGCATTTGAACAACGAGTGTTCTGCGTCATCTAGTTCAGCATCATACAAGCAGCTCGGGCTCTCTGCCTTGCCCATCTGGTGGAGAAATTTCAGGAAATATCCGTAGCCGGATAGTAGTTGGGTTATGTATTAATTAACATCGCCGAATTTTCCATTCTTGAACACTCGATATTAAATTTGGTGTCCACATTCCCCTTTTTTCTGTATGCCAACGTTCTTTCCACTGGGCATGTATTTGCTCCTCTATTTCTTCTCCACTTCGTTTTGCATTTTTTAGACACTAGACCTATGGGCCCTTAACATTAACATTTTGTTTTTATTGAAAATTTTCTAGGATATTGAAGAATAAAATTTTAAGAGGACACTTTTAATACCAATTCGGTTTTCTGCGCCAAAAAGGTTCATATTTCCCAATACTATGAAAATTTCTCAATCATTTGCTGCCCATATTGTTTTTATAAACGAGGAGGCCGACATGCTTACCAAATAGGATGCTTCGTCAAAAACCATGCTGATAGAAGAGGTGTCGATTTCCCTCAAGGTGATTAAAGGGGAGCTTGACCTGTCCAAGATCCGGAAGGCGAAGAAGGCGTGGAACAAAACGCATGGCTGCAAGATGACAAGGGCTCTGTGCCGAGCGTATGACACGAATCTCACCAAGTTTCTCCTTTCCCTCGCGAGAGAGGATGCTAGGCTGCTGGTGGGTGTTCTAACTAGACATTGCCTGCTGACAAAGCACGCTTTAAATTGGCTCTGACTATAGATAAGTTCTGTAGAAGATGCAGAACGAAAGAAGAGGCAGTGGAGCATATCCCCTGCTGGGAGGAGGTTTTCTACCTAATCGGGAAATCGCCGCCAAGCGAGTGTATAACAAGGTGTTCCAGTTTGCCTAGAGGACTGCGATGCTCTTCAACATTGCTTTTGGTACGCAGTGATTAGCTGTCCAAAGTGGTCGTAGTTTATGGACCTTAATAGTTTCTGTCAAGCCACACAGTGGTTGGCCAGCATACCTAACCTACAAAGCACACACTTGTACCTATAGTAAAACATTTCTAATATTGAGATTTTCATTTTATCAAGGTTCGTTACATCGAGGTTTAGCTGTATATTGAATGTAGAAAAGGAAGCCTATTTATAAATATTTAATGAACAATTCATACCTTCTTACATACAGGCATAAATAACATTTGACATAGAGTTTTATGCAAACAAGTTTACGTACATACGTATGTATGTATTTATGTATAATATCACGTTTTTTGGCCCTGTTGGTTGCCTAGTAAATTCAGAGCTGTCTCTTGGCTGAACGAGGGATATTTAGAGTGTCATAGAAATCCCATAAATTAGTTTGTTAGCTAGTGGCAGTACCAAAAACATATTTAGTTACTTACATCCACATGGATTTTCTGTATTTATAATACATATAAATATATGTACATCAGCTCCTTTTTGGCACTTTTGAAATAGCAAGTAATACTTAGGGCGGCACGTGACAATGAAAATATGTCAATGTTAATAACTTATTCAATTTACGCCTCAGTTGCAGTGAATCCATTCCCCCTTCTACTGCTGTAGTGTGCAACTGTGGGTGAGGGCATTGCTTTGTACCGGAGTGCTTCCTTTTCTAGGCATTGGCAAATGTCCACTGGTGATTGTTAGCAGTTTACCTTATTGGCCATAGGCATCAGACTGTCTCAAAAGTTACTTTTGCAGCAAGCACCGTTCGACATTAGCAATCCCCCGCAGTCATTAGTCGCTGATCATCGCTTGGCATAGGCAGAGAGAAATTGAACAACCGAAGTCATAATCGTTTTGCCTTGGGAAATAATGTATTTTCATGTGCTTTAGTTCAATAAACACTCCGACCTCATGCCGGCATTAAAACGGATTTTTCGATCAAAAAATCAAACTTATATTTTAATTCGTTCACCGTCGAATCTCTGAAATATTAAGAATCCACCAAAGCCTTACTAGTATTATTGATGTGTAAACATCTTAGCTCTGAGTATTTGAAAACCCAGCTGGAAATTTGTAACTGTCTCTTCTGTAACTCAGCATAAAATCTGTAAATACTCCTTGTGTGTACAGAAGAACACTTCTTTCTGCACTAGTTCAGAGCTATTTAGGGACCAATTCGAAGCTAGTTTACGACTAGTTTGGAACCATTTTGAGGGCCATTTCTGGACTTATTCTTTATCATTTTGGTATTGGTAAGGAATCATTTCGAGACCGTTTCATGATTTATTCGAGAATCTTTAGGTATAAGTTAACGCCTTTTTTTCAAACCCACTTCACAACTACTTCGATTTTGTGACTAGTTCGAGATCGTTTCGGGTAAGCTCGAATTAGTCACGAAACGACCTTTAAATAGTCTGTCTGAACTATTACCTAAGTGGTTGTGAAAAAGGCGTGCAATGGTCCCGACAAAAGTAATGAAAGAAATGAAATTAATGTTTAATTTCCAACCTAATCTATTTATATTGGTACTGAATCGCCGAATACACAGATATTCACACATCAAATTTCATGAGTATATGGTAACAGGAAGCCAAACATTGAATAGACTAGAAGGAAGACACCGGTGGCTCTCTACGCAGCCACGAGAATGTTAGGCAATAGATGAGGTTTGAAACCAAGAATTGTGTACTGGATGTACACAGCTATAGTCCGACCCGTACTCTCTTATTGGGCGCTTCTGACCAGCGCTTACTAAGGATTACGAAGCTTACTAAAGCTAAACTGGCGGAATTCAAAGGTGAACGTCCTTCTTGAATTTTTACTCATATATATTATTACTGAAAACTTAGCTGCTCAGACTAAGTGGCTTGGGGCTCTGGAAAGAAATACCGTTTGGGCACGATTCCATCCTAGACTCATTACCACCTGCACGCCTACTGAATATCTCTTGTGAAAGACGTGGGTTCACCCCAAACCGCGTACGATATTACCATGCCATAGTTACTGGACTCAATAAAATGTCCAGTTCTTGCAGGGCTTAACTGCTTTTAAGGACGGGCCAAAGGTGGAATGCCGGGTTGGTGCAGGTGTTTTCATTAAGCAATATAGTTTAAGTTATCCTTTCACCTACCAAATTATGCAAGCGTTTTCCTGGCCGAAAAGTTTGCAATCAAGGATACAGTAAGGTATTTACATCAAAGAGAATGTACCCGCGTTACGCAGGTTAATATCTTCTCTGATAGCCAAGCGGCCATTCCGGCAATCTCTTTTACCTCTGTTAGCTCACAGCTAGTGGATGAATGTAGGACAGAGCTGACCTATAACTATTCCTAATCAATATGAAATTACCCTAATAAGGGTACCGGGACATAGGGACATTTATGGGAACAAAGTACCGAAATTTATCATTCGAAAGCCAATCAGAGGTGGAACCGTACAGGATCGTATAGGATTATTCGACAGTTTTGTCTTCTCCCTGAAACCAAAGAGAGTATTCTCAATAGGCAAATGTTCCTACAGGCGGAAGTATGTGGTGCTGATACACGCTTCCTTAGCCTTCCCCAACGTAAATGGCCAAGATAATCTTAGTTGGAAACAATACACTCAATATTCTCTTCAAAAGCCTTTATACACCTTCAATCCTTCGCACGGTGATGGCATTAGTGAAAGTGGCCTTCACGTGTGTTTTTTTTTTTCCTCCTCTTTCTATATTGTTTCCTCATTTATGTTTGCACTTAATTTCGCTGTCATTATTGACCTCAGCGCTGGCAGTTATTGAGTCAAGAGTTGACCGCCATGAGTGGACGCAAGTTGATACACACACACACGCATACAATAGTGCAGTTTCTGATACGAACATACATAGACTGAGAATGTCAGTAAGATTCCTGTACAGTTACTTGTAGATGTGTACATGCAGTTGCAAGTTTGTTAATTTAAGATGTAATTTGTAACAATTTCATGGAATTTAAAACTTCACTGCTATATGAGCCGTATTTTCATAGTTATAACCCTTTGGCTATATACAGTGTTGCAACTTTAATTTGTCATTGTCAAGGAAATGGGTTTTCTAAGGTACACACGCTGCAAACTTATGTGCTTACAGAAACCGGAATGTATATGCGGATGCATAATTGAATATGAGTGCAACGTGAGTAGCAGTGTGAAAACCAGAAAGTGGAAATTTTAAACTAAAATTCGTAAAACTTTGCAATCCTATATACACTAGGGTGGTACAAAAATGCACGTGAAAATTTGAATTTTAATTCTCTCAACCCCCGGGATTGTTCTATCTCGCAAAATAATATACCCCAGCATTTTTTTTTCGAAATCAAGAAATATTTAGAGATCGCACAAACCGTTCAAGTTTTCATGGAAATGGTATAGAATTCTTTAAAATCAATATTTTTTTTATATATCAAAGTTTTCCGATCGAAAAATATTGATTTTAAAGAATTCTACACCATTTATACGTAAAACTGTTTTTTCCAATAAAATACTTGGAAAACTTTGAGCGACCTCTACATATTTTTTGATCTCAAATTAAAAAAATAGGGGGCATTTTTTTCGGTATAGAATAGTCCTAGGGGGTGAGAGCATTGAAATTCCGAGTTTAAATTTTCTTTTACCACCCTAGTGTACACACATATGTTTCTCATTTAAAGCATTTCCCTTTTCTGGTATGTGGGTGAAAAATATTGCGCTCATTTGAATTCGTTTACAAAATTGCACTGCACTCATAAATCTTAGAAATTTTCAGCGAAATAAGCATTAAGGTGAATTTTTGGTTTGAAAGTTTCTTTGAGGGATGCGTAAATAGCTCATAGGTGAAACAAAATATGGTCAGAAGCTGTGCCAAACAAACGCTGTAATAACTTTTCATGAGCATGTATAGATGACGTGATGAACTTAGGCTGCGTTTCACCAGATTCATTTAAGTGAAAATTACTTTAATTTTCGAATTTTTGGTTTTACCAATCAATTTTAATTTGTTTTTAATTTTGATTTAAGCGACCTCTTAATACTTCACTTAATAACAGTTCAAACAGAATAACCACACTCAGGCATGTTACATGTTTAATCAGCTGATCAAAATACACCAGCTCCTTACTTATATACCAGCTCTGCCTTTACAGCCGCCTTTAACACGGTGCTCCCATATTTTTACTGACTTAAATAAAGAGCTTATGGAAACAGAAAAAATACACAATTTCGGACCGAAGGGATTTCAGTAAACTCGATGGAAAACCAGTTGGAGAAGGACTTGGATTCAGTTGGCAATTCCAATTGCCGTCAACTGTCAGTTGCTTTGTTTGACTTAGCCAGAATTGGCCACTAACTACAAACTTTTATACAGCAAAAGAAAGATATCTACTTCTAAATATTCTACCCATTGCATCATGTTTTTCCTGCTGGTATGTTGTTAGTTAACCTCTGTAAACTCCACTTTTTATATGATAAAATTAATTCTGAAAATTTCGTTATTGCAGCAGTAATGATTTGAGGCGTTTTTAAATTGGATTCTAATTACAATTCGACTCAATATGCTACAAATACTTGCTACTACCTGTTGTCACATGTACATATTTACAAACGCAGGTAAACGTTTTTGAAACCAAATTACCTACGAACAAACGCATATCTTAATCAAATTGAGCAGTCACTTCATTTTGATTTCGATGGTACTCTCATTTTTTCATAGACTAATTAACGTTTTATTCTTTCTATATGATGGCATTACTTATTCGCATAAAAAAATCAAATAGCTGTATGGCTTATGTGAGCAGCACTTTTGAGGTAGGAATCAGCAATAACAATGTTTGTAATGCCAGCAGACTCGTTTAATTACTGTTAATGTGAGTTTTTATCTGATTAAGCCATTTCGATTAAGGCTTCAACTCTGCAGCACATTTTTTTCAAAATGACAACAGCATTTTGTATTATGCAATAGGAAGATTTTAATAGTATAGCAATGAAAAAATGCATGCTGACGCACATGTAGCGCACACGTATTTACTAAACATTTGGCATTTTTGATATTTAACTCAGAAGGTTTAAATATCTAATAAACTATGTGGAACGTACTCATATGAAAGGGGACGCATTCTTCTAGTCGGTGGTATTGCAAATAGTTTTTGTAGTTTTAAGTTCCTATCAGGGGAAACCTGAGCTTCGGAGTAGATATTCCTGAGTCGATTTTTGCTCTTATTCATGCCGACATCATCTGCGAAGTTAGCCATCAATATTGGTATAGTAGAGTATAGCTTAAGTAGTGTATTTAGTATAAAAATACCTTTGAGTTGTTTTAGCCGTATTCGTCTCTCTGTCGCTGTCTACATATCAGACTAAAATTTGCTAGGCGGGTATCTTTTTATGATATACTAACCCACCAGAATATACTGGATAAAAACTTCATATTTTACAGATAGCTTTACCTGGTGTATTGGGTAAAGTTTCTATGAATTTCTTAACAGCAATAATGAAAATTTTGCCGTATTCTACAGCACATTTTTGTGTACGTGTGAGTTTTTGAAGTAAAACTGGAGTGGTTTGGAGTAAATTTGCAAATTCGACGGAAATTCCACACGGAAATGGTGCAACGGAAACGATGCAACAGAAGTGGTGCAACGAAAATGATGCAACGGAAATTGGGCGGGCTGAAACAAGTGCTTTTTGTGTGTATGCACATGGTATTAATTAAACAAAAACTTGCTAATAAAAGTTTAAAGAATAACACTTAGAAAAAGACCAAAACAGGGATGAAAGTAAAGGCCAAGGAAATTTTAAACACTTTATTTATATATATAAGGGCAAAGGTGAAGGGGAATATGTAGATGAAGAAAATGATTAACATAAAATTAAAAACAAAGAGGAGGATGAGGATACCGATAAAAGTAAAGATGAATATAGGGGAAGAAAGATTAAAATAAAGGGTAATTAAAGAGGAAAGGATATATAGAGAGACACAGAGACTCTATCTGGGAAATATTTTGGGACTTTAGAGATTTTCGGGACTCTCGGGACATATCGATAAAATAATCGATATCTTTATCGGCTTTGTTATCAATATTTACGATTTTTTATCGAAATTTTTATTGATATTGTTATAAATTTTGCTACCGATATTTTCGGAACTTATCGATATAATAATAGATATTTTTATCGATTTTGTTATCGACATGTTTAGCGATTTGTTATCGATTTTTCGATATTTTTAGCTATTTTTTTAGCGACATTTCTTATCGATTTTGTTATCGATATTTTTATCGATTTTATTATCGATTTTGTTATCGATATTTATCGATTTTGAAAGAGTAATTTTTTTTTAAATGTAAAAAATTAAAACTTTTTGGATGCACAAGGACAAATAGGTAATTTTTTAAACTCATAAAGTTAGAAGGACGAAGTTCGAGGATGTTGTTGAGTTAATATAAGTCCTTAACATATAATTTTTTTTAAAACGAATATTGCGATCTTTCATGGTTAAAATCCTAAAAGGACATTTTCAATACTTACCAGTCCCTCTGCACCAAACCCTTGAATCTATTTAAATTGCGCAGGTTTTCCTCTTTAATTTGAAGCCCATATTTCTTCTCTAAGCACATTTCTCTGAATTTTTTAGATCATTTTTGGATTAATGACGTCAGAGTGGAAAATGTGTGACACCGCACAGTGGTACGTCCCCATATAACCTGCGGCCAAAAGTAGTAACCGTACTAAAAATTCGCTGAAATTTCGTATATACGGTGTTCGGCACTTAGGAATGTAGAAATGTAGAAATGTGAAAAATGGTAAAATTCAACGAACTACCACGCCCACAGCTCTTGTGGGCGGAAATAATAAATGTTATCCGATTTTGATGAAATTCAGAGCATATGCTGGTTTTAACGAGAAAAGCTTGAATTTGAAAGATCGTCAAAATCGGTTTACATTATCAGCCAGTAATTCTAGAAAAAAAAACACAAATTAAAAAAAATTTAAATTTTTTAATGAAATTTGGTGTGCCCTGCTCGTTTAAACCAAATTTTCCAACTTGGAAGATTACAAAGAATTTATTTTTACGGCGCCTACCTCCTACATAACTTTTTGGCTCCAAGTACTAAATTTTATGAATTTTGGAGAAAATTAGCAGCACATTTATTTTATTTCTAAAGAAGTTCCTTTTTCTTCATTTTAAAAATGACAAAACGAAAACATTTACAATACCTGCATACTAAATTATGTGCACGCTATGTATTTACGCTGAAATTTCAATTTTACCTACTTTTTATAAAACAAAAGCTGAGCTAAGGCAAGCAGGACTCTTGCCATCGAAAACGGATCTCGTCCAGAAAAGCGTCCATTTTTGGCTGAATGTTGAATGTGATTAATAGATTGGCGAGCCATTTATATCTACACTTTCTTTAATTTCCACTTTATATTGCATAGTATTCATTATTTATGTACATATTTATCAGAGTCTTTCCTTTCAGCTCTACAATACAAATTTAATAAATCTTACAGGAGGTGGGTCTATAAAAGGAAGAATAGAAGCTGAACTCGCAGTTCTTCGCAGCTAGAACTATTTGAGATATGCTCATCATTCAGATTGGCTTTAGATATATCCGCACAAGTGGAAAAATTAATTCAAATTAATTGCGACAAAATCAAAATTTTTTCTTACAAATTTATTTTTTCGCATTGCTCCTACTTTAAGCTCGTGTCATGATTGCAAATATGCATTTTTATTAAAAATACTTTTTGGTTTGAGTTAGCTGGATATTTTGCTATGCATTTGCGTAATTACTTTTTCGGAATTCGCTAATCCGTTTTTACTACTTTTGGCCGCTCTGGTCCCATAGTGCACCGCCAAATTTCCAAAAATTAACGGTAAGTCCCAACTTCAAACTTGCACCCTATAACTACATATTTAACAACATTTTTTATAAAATGTTGTATTAAGTATTTTAAAGCTGTGATCAGCGTTGTCACAGACATATTTTTTTTCCTTCCAAAATTTCCTACCATAACCAACCAAAACTTACCATACATTTTTTGAGTTGATATATCTTTTCAATGTCAAATTTTTTAAAAACATAGTTAACATAACATTTAGTTAAACCAAAACACAACTAGATTAATAAAAACAAATTAACTGCGTACTGACAGACTTATCCATATGTACATATGTCTATTTACACATATGTACATACATATCGTCACTAGATACGAATAAAGACGCGAGCTCAAAAGTTGATAGAGAAAAAAGAGGTATAAAAAATTTCGGTGAAGAAAGACTCTTAACATAGGTGACGGCAAATAAAGCCGCGTTAACCTCTTTGACAGCGAAGAAAGACCCATAAACTTAGGTCCGCGGTCAACTATATTTTCGAGTGCAACAGTATTCCCAGAACTCCCCAAAGAGTTTTTCCGAGCTCTTTATTCGTGTCTAGTGCCGATATTATTATTATTACGTCGCGTTGCGACCTAAGAAGATATATTGTGCTAAATCAAAATTGTAATCACTCCAACCTTAGGATATTTAAAAAGCTCAGCACTTTGGATGAGGCCATGTTCCAAATTTTAGATGCGGAAAGCAATCGTTCTCCAAGGTGTATCAATCTACGATTCATGCTTCGTGGACAGGCACATATAATATAACCCCAGAGTTCTTTCACCAGCTGACAAACCCTACAGTCCGTCTCTACAGAAAGACCCATTTTATTAAAACCGTACGTTAACTTGCAGGTTGCTGTCAGGTTGCCAGTAAGAGTTCTAAGTTTTAGGTGTCTTTCGAAGTTCCTTCTGGGAAGAGTTTTGCATATCTTTGATTGTCTTATTCCCTTTGACTTCCTCCAGTAGGCAGCAATTTGATATTATTCCCAGCTAGCTCCTAAGTAGGTCTACAGTGTATCGTTTAGATGTACCACAGAAAGGCTAGGGACCATGCAAACGCATTTGGGCTTAACGCTTTGCGAGATAGTCAGCCCTTTCGTTGCCTTCAAACCCTTCATGCGTGACGCTATTGTGGGCTCGCAGGTGGTTCAAGAGTTTAAAAGCCTTGATGCCGTTTTAAAAGACTCTAAGGCCTTTAACGCTGCCTGAATGTCCGACATAATATTTTTTCTGACCTTATTTGCCTTCTACGATGATATTCGCGAACACCGACTTCGATGGGGAAGACTCCGCCTGAAATAATGTCGGGTACGAGCCCATTGGCAGACTTTTCTGGAATCTTGGTCCAAGTACGCCATAAATTATATCGCTATCTAAAGGTGAAAAGGTGCCAAGTCCATTATTTTTAAGTTTAGTAATGACAGGTAATACGAGACTACATCGATTTTTCGTCTCTCCTGAAAAATGTCTAAAAATGGACTTGGCACCTTTTCACCCTTAGGTCACGATATATTGATGTCCGTATTGCATATTGGCAATAATAAGGTATACGTTTGTACTTAGGAGTGATATTTTCTATTTTTAGCAAATAACTATTACTCATTGTCCCGAAACCTACCAAAATCCAATCGAGCCTACCAACCTACCAAATGGAAAAAAACCTACCAGTTTTGGTAGGAAAAGCCCATGTTTGGCAACACAGCCTGTGATCAAACTTCGTGCAATTTTCCGAATTTTTATACATAGCTTGAAATTCGGCCTTATATGGTTTCTGTTGAAAAGTTAAGTCCTCTCTCGTCTTACAAGGATCACACTCTATAAGTCACCGTAACATGTCAAGTCAAGTCATCATGCCTGTGCTAGTATGTATGTACATACATATGTATGTCGAGAGAAAGATTTTGCGAAAATTGTACGGTCTTTTCGCATTGGCGATGGCGAATACCGCAGACGATTTAATGATGAGCTGTATGTGTTTTACAACGATATGGACATAGTGCGGCGAACTAAAATTCAGCGGCTCCGCTGGCTTGTCCATGTCCTTCGAATGGATAGAAACGCTCCTGCTCTGAAAGTAATCAACGCGGGCCGCGACGCTGGTATCCGAGGAAGAAGAAGACCTCCTTTGCGTTGGAAAGAAAGAAGAAAAGAGCTATGCATTCTTATAAAATAATAAACATTAAATAAACAAAAGAAAAGTTGCTAAAACTTGTTAAAATGCAGCGTCCCTTTTTATTTTCTCGCCACTGTAAATACTTAATCTTGACCACAACAGCCGTATGGCTGGAGTTGTGTACTTCCTCTCAGAAGAACCCTTGCTCATTATCTTGAGTACATATTTATTCTATGAAAAGTTTTCTCACAAAATATTCGTTTTGTAGTATAAACTAACTTGCTGTACTAACATGACCTGGATCGGTATTAACCTTCTTTAGTACCTTTGTTCTAGCTTTAGTATCTAACTTTTTTTTTTACCCTAACACCAAACTTGCACAATTTTATTCTTGTGACTTTATTAAACATATTTCAGAAGTTAGATTTGACAATACTCAGGAGCAACTAGTCTCAAGTAAATTATTTTCTTTCGCACAAGCGCAAAAGTTTTCTCACACAAGAAAAATACAAATTATAAAACACAAAAAAGTATGTAAGCAGAAATTTGTTTCATTGGGCTTTTCACCAACAAAAGATTCTTTAAAACTATTTTGAAAAGAACAAATCTCCAGCTACCTACCTATCTATGTATATATGTACGCTTGTACGTACATTTTATATTCCATTGTGCCAAAGCGTGATTTGAATCAGGTGGCTTACTCTCTCAACAATTCATAAATCCAGAAAACGGACGATTTATTTGAATGAAAAGTTGAAATTCTTGCCAAATTCGTAGGCGTACTATGTATGGAAAAAGGAATATATTTAATAAATTCGCAATTTAATTAAAAGTTCATAGCCAAAGACCACTTGGAATGCACACACTTATGTTAAGTCACCTGCAAATACATATTCAACAACCCATGTATCTGGTACATACATAAGTACCTACATTTAGTATGGCTGCATATGCCATTACTTTAGTTTTCAATTGTGGGCGCCAAAGACATACATGTACTCACCTAGATACATCGACGCTCATTCCGACACTCTGCAGTTTGTGTCTGTTACCTTATTCACCCAATATTCCGCTCCCTCGTCATCATCGAAATCTTCCAACGCCCATCAGTGCCTTTGCACGCGCTAGCCTTTTAGCCACACTTTCATTTGTAAGTATTCTACTTTTCATCCCCATTCCAAGCGTCGCTCTACTGCGCGCAAAATTTGTATGCGGCACGTGAAATTTACATGCATATTCGGCATATCTGTGGTCCGAAATATACTTACACCTTTGTGGTTGGGAAAAATTTGTGGTAGGCAATATGAAAATAATTTATACTCCTCTCGCAGATACAAACATTCACACATAGATGGTTATATATTTTTTATTTTTATTTTTTGTTTCGTTTGTTTGTCTTTCTTTCTTGTTAAAGTTAAAAAAAAATTTAAAAAGCGAACCTTTCTCTTGATATAGTAAAGAGAAAGTTTTCGTTTATTAAAGTATAGTATCCGTTTGATTGAATGTCTGCTACTTTTACGCCATTAATCGTTAGACGTAAACTGGCTGTTTAACTCAGTGAGAGGGCAGGACCAGGATGATTGTATTTGCATAAAAATTTATTAAAGCAAAAATGTTTTGGGCAGGCGCCGGGGCCAATGATAACCATCAGTTACCACCTCTGCATGGTTGCAAGTCATGCAGAATCCCTACGGCTTGTAGCGCTGTGGCTTTGCCGCTTAAACTCTGTTAGAGTTTCGGGGGTGTGCGTCAAGCGGGAGTGTTGAGCACCGGTTATTTGTATAAAGTGGCGTTTTTATTTTTTCTCTCTGACGTCAGGATTTATTTTAAAGGACTTTGTAATTTCAACGATAAGATTAATTCCAAAAATTATAATTATGTTATATGTATAATGAGCTGGACATTTAAAAAAAAAAAAATATTAGTTATTAAATAAAAATATGAAAAAAGTAAGTGCGCCTGGGCCACACTGAAGAAGTGAAACTTACGCTACATACATACATATTTTGTCTCATTACAAATATCGGTACATATGTACGTCTGCTTTTGCTTAGGGTTATATTTTTTGTTTTTTCTATCTATGTACATAGATCCCTACCTCTGCCCCTGTTCGTTCTAATAACAGTTATGTTATTCTGTTTTCTTTTATGTTCATTTTTATCTTTATAGAAAATCGATAACGAAATCGATAAAAAATACTCGATAACAAAAATCGATTAGTAAATCGATAAATATATCGATTAGAAATAAAAGTCAATATATAATATAATATAAAAGTCAATAAAAATATCGATAACAAAATCGATCAAAATATCGATAACAAAGAGGATAAAAATACCGGTAACAAAATTGATAAATATCGATAACAAAACTGATAAAAATATCGATACAAAAAAACGGTAAAAATATCGATAACAAAATCATTAAAAATTATCGCTAACAAAATAGTTCAAAATATCGATAACAAAATCGATAAAAATATCGATAAGTTCCGAAATATCGATAGCAAAATATCCATATCGATAAAAATTGCAATAACAAAACCGAGAAAAATATCGATTATTTTCATACCCTTTCCTGTTTAATTACCTTGATTTTAATCTATTTCCCATATCTTTTTTACTTTTATCGGTATCCTCATCCTCATCTTTGTTTTTACTTGTATGTTTATCATTTTCTTCATCTACATATTCCCCTTCACCTTTGCCCTTATATATATAAGTAAAGTGTTTAAATTTACTGATGACCAAATGAAGACCAAATTTTAGCCTTTATCTTTAGCCATCTTTGTTTTTGTTTTTATTTTTACCTTTGCCTTTATCCTTTTCTTTATCTATGTACGTACTCACCTTTACTTTCATTCACAAGAACCACTTGTTTCAGCCCCAACCATTTCCGTTGCATCATTTGCGTTGCACCATTTCCGTGTGCAATTACCGTTGAATTTTCCAATTTACTCCCAACCAACCAACCGCCGCTAAAGAAGTTTCACTTCAATATAGCCAATGCTGGTCAAGAAAATGAGTTTCTATCATTGCCATCAGTGCAAATTACAAATCCCGAAAATCCCGGGATTATTGGCCAAGAATTCCGGGATTTTTGGGACCTTAAAAAGGCTGGAGTCCCGGGATTAACATTCCTAATGTACATACATATATATATATATATATTTTAATTTTTATTGCATTTACCCCAGTCATAAATTTTCTATGTGCTGGAAATGTGGAAAATTTCTTTTCACTCCATAACAAATCTTGAAAATTATGTACAAATCTACATATTTGTATTTATTTAAATATTTTCAGAAACGCTTGACTTTCCATGCATGTTTTTCAAAACGAGTGTTTCGAGAAGTAATTTAGGAACATTTGATTGAAAATTTTTAATTTAATTAAAGTTGAAGTGATTATTTTCTATTGGTAAAGATGAGTACTTTTACTTTATTTGTACATACATACTCACTTTTTTTTTAATTTCTTTATCTAGTAATATTTATGCGTAGGTACTTGAAAGAAAAAGCCACTTTATGCTGAAGGCTAACGACCTAAGTGCCACGAGAATAATTTTATTTCACTTTTTACCGTTATAGAAATGTATGTTTGTATGTACATTTGTTTGTTCTATTAATATTTTTGACTTCTTTGAATGTAAGTCTTTGGCTCGCCCGCCAGCGAACATGACTCAATGCTACCCAAGTGAAAATTTTAAATAGGCGCATGATACTAATTTTATATGGAAAATTCGTATTTACATCAATCTATGGGCACAGGCAGATACATATGTACGTATGCACATAACAGCTATGCAAATATATTTACATACAAACCACAAACCTAGTCTTTATTGTACTTATGCAAGCAAAAGGTTTATAATCTCTCGCTGGCGAAAGCCAAAAAAATTATTTCGAGTAAGTAACGGGTGATTTTTTTGAGGTTAGGATTTTCATGCATTAGTATTTGACAGATCACGTGGGATTTCAGACATGGTGTCAAAGAGAAAGATGCTCAGTATGCTTTGACATTTCATCATGAATAGACTTACTAACGAGCAACGCTTGCAAATCATT
>NW_023458559.1:31812039-31822920 GCF_013731165.1 Rhagoletis pomonella
TTCAAATAAAGAACCGATGAGATTTTGCAAATTTTATGCGTTTTTTTTAAAAAAAAAGGTATCAAGCTCTTAAAAAATCACCCGTTAGCTGCTGGCTTTGCATTTGCTTCGCTTGAAGTGCGAAAGGCTTTGTGGCTTTGAATATTGCTGAATGCCAAATATTTAAAGGAGGACCGCGGAACAGAACGAACGTACGTTCTTTCATTCGATACTGAATCAAATAATTTGTATATCCTTGGTCGGATGTGTGCTTTTGGAACTGTAGCTAGGCAATCTTTTTCTACAGAAATATGCACATATGTACTTATGTATGTATATATGTAGCATTGCGCGCCTTAAAGTGTACTTCGAATTCATGTTGAAACAAATTGTGAATATACTTTGACTTTGTAAGAAAGAAAGGCAAGTGTAGCCTTCGAATTGTTTGATTCAAATTCAAAAGGCTATGCTGCAGTAGCCGCGCTTCACAAAGCCGCGCCATGAGAGCTCATATATGTATATGTCCATTAGGGTGGCCCAAAATAAATATAGTCGGAATTTTAATGCTCCTACCCCCTAGGATTGTTCTATACCGAAAAAATTAGACCCCTACTTTTTTTTTTATCAAAATATATTTAGAGGTCACTCAAAATGTTCCACGTGTTTTATAGATCGAAAAAAAAATTGTAGAAATCATGTGGAAACAAACTCTGTTCCACTTCAGGAGCCTGAAGTATAATACCCAATTATTTATTTAAACATTTTTTAATTTTAACTATTTGTTATATATACCCCAAACACACCTAAAAATGTGAATGTTGTAATATACGAATTGGGTATTATTACTGGAAGTCTCCTGAAGAAAAACAGAGTTCTCCAATCGGAAAATATTTGTTTTCAATAATTCTATACCATTTCGAGGAAAATGTTTTATTCCCATATACAATACATGGAAAACTTTGAGCACTTTGAGCTATCTCTAAATATTTTTTGATTACAAAATAAAAGAAACAGGGGTATATTTTTTTGATTTAGAACAATCTTAGGGGGCGAGATCATTAAAATTCCGAATTAACGTTTTCTATATGCATTTCGGGACCACCCTAATGAGCTTACCCATGTATATAATGCATGTATGTACCTTTTATATTTAGAAATGGAAAGCTTGGTGCCAAGACCTCTTTGGGCAAAAGGAAAAATTTTAGAAGGCCCGCGCAAACCTATCACTGAAAAGTTTTTATTATATTTGCCTTTTTTCTGAGGCAAAAATTCAAATGAATTTAGCTGATATTTCTTTAGCAAAAAACAAGCGTTAATATTTGCTTTTTTCGAGATTTTCCCGGTTTTTTTACAGTACAGGATTTTTTTTCATTTCGGGATTCCTTTTGCATTTTTCGAGATTTTTTCCGGTTTTTTCAATGTACAGGATTTTTTTTTTATATCGGAATCCTTTTTAGATGACTGCGAAACTTTTGGAATTTTTTTCAAGACTGCTTTGTATTTTTGGTGGCTTTTCGGGCCTTTTTGGTTTTATTTTGAAAGATTTTCAGATTATTTCCAAATCCTTTCATAATTTTCGATATTTTTTTAGATTATTACAGTTTTTTCTGAGACTTTCGGGTTACTTTTCAAAATAATTCGGTATTTTTTTCTTTTGACTTTGTGAGATTTTCCGTCACCTTTCGGGACTTTTTCCGACCTTCTTAAATTTTTCTATACATTTCGGTAGTTTTTTGGACTTTCTCAAATTTCCCCATGACTTTTCGTAATTCCTTCGGACCTTATAGAATTTCGCTCGGCACTTTTTAGACTTTACGTGACATTCGGTATTTTTATATGACTTCTCGGGTTTGCGTTTTCGTTGCTCTTCGCCAAAAAAAAGGGAAGTGATTCATGAGTTTTATTTTTTTTTTCGAAGCTTCGGGATTTGCAAGCGATTTTTTTTTTTCAAGTTTCCTTGAGGTTTTCTTGGAACAATTCAGAACTTTTTCGAAACGTTTCAGTTTTTTCGAGGTTGTTTTTGCACCTTTTTTAAGGCCCTTTGATATTTTTCCAAAACTTTTGGGAAGTTTTCTGGGACTTATTGAAATTTTTTTTGGAATATTGTGTAAGCTGTCGGTATTTCCCAAGAAGCTCATCATGATTTTGAGTTTTTTTCGAGGCTTCCATAATTTTTCGAGGTTTCATCGAAATTGATTTGTTCGGGTCGTTTCGGTATTCCTCAAGATGTTTTCGAAATTTCTTTTAATCTGAAATTTTCAGAAGGCCAAGTGGTTATCAAAACACACCCGGCGTTCTTGCTATCCAATATCGAGTCTCGCTTTATTCCGCTAACTACTTACAAGATGTCCTGGGCGGTCATGCCATAGGACTAGACCCTTATGTTACAATAACTTACTGCTTAGAGCACTTATGCTATACACTATCACAAATTCTTGGAGTTTTTGCCGGGACCTTTGGGTGTTTTTTCGGTACTTTTTGAATAGTTGCGAGGAACTGTTGAAATTTTTTCAGAATATTTTCGATTTTCTTAGGACGTTTCGTAATTCTTTCGGGGGTTTAGTATGAATTTTCGGGATTCGTTTTCATAATGATTCGTGATTTTTAGGTTATTCTCAGATTTCGAGATTTTTAGAATTTTTTTTAATCTTGAGATTTTTCAATACCGCCAACATTTCTTCTGGACGTTTCGGTAGTTTTCTAGGGCCTTGCGTGACTTTTTCTAGACTTTCGTTATTTTTCTAAGACTTTTCGGGTTTCTTTTGGGACTCTTCGGGATTTTTTCGAGATCGTGCCCAATCTTTTCGTCACTTTTCAGGACTTTTCGTACAAATTATTTACCTTCTTATTTTCGTCTCTGATTATCGGAATATTATAAACTAAACACCTTTAAAAATGAATGTATGTTTATTCTTTATGCACCCCAGCCCTTCTCGGATTGAGATAATATTACGGAATATTGTTACGAGCGTAGCTGGCACGGTTTTAAAGATTGCGCGATTCTGTTTAGGTTTCGTTCGAACTTAGACTTCTTTATTTATTTGATTTTTTTTCATTTCCTCATATACATATTTATGTATGTATATTTACATAGATAAGTAAAAAACGCCACCACAAATCAGTTTGACAATTTCAAATTACTAAAAATAAATGTTTAACCGCTATCAGTTAAGAGGAGGCAGCCGACTTTGCCATGCGATTCGATTCGGTATGTTACATATTTAAGTACAAAAGATACTAAAAGGCTAAGGCATGCAAAGGAAATACTTTTTTCTTTGTCTTCTAGTACTCTTTTTTCGCTCTATGCCTTTTTTGCGCTTTATAGATATATCCTTTTAAAAGTGTGTGCATATATCGAGATTAGTCGCAAGGCTTAAACTGCCATTTTTTATGAGCAGTAATTGCCTTGCTTCCTCTTTAAAAGTTTTTCGTGGATTTTTTTTTTTTTGCTCTAAGACGATAAAAATATAAACAGCAAAAATACGGAACTGGCATCAAGCAAAAACCACCAGTAAAATTGGTTTGTCACAAAAATTTGCCGAAATAAGAAAATAAGATTTTTAGTGCGTAAAGCAGGAAGTCCTTTGTGGTTAGTGGTTGGAAAAATACTTTTTACGATTGTATTCAGAGGCGCGTATAGTCATTTACAAATGAGTGTTTTACATACACACACTTCGTATGCATACTACTTGTGAATATGTATATATGTATGGTCCACGAAATGTATACTATATTTTATAATCTGCTTTAGGTATTAGCTTCGGTCTGTGTATTGTTTTTTTAACGCAATAAAAATGATGCTAGTAAACTTATATAGAAAGTAATTTAATATCTGTGTAGTGCTATATGCATACATGTATGTATGTATATCATAGACTTTTTGGTTTAAAGTAAAAAAGAAACAAAATTTAAGCGAACATCTTTCTGCTTTCTTCAGAAATCTAACAGTTTGATGCTAAGACTTTCTAATGTCGCAGTAATAAAGTGTGGATTTAAGATAAACAAATTTTGTTTGTCTCTTTCGATTTAAAATCTCCTATTGGTTTAGCTGGACTGAATGAATGAATTTAAAATGCCACAAATCACTTTGATAAATTGCTCCGCGCAATGGATTTATTACTCAAACGACAAAACAGGTATGGCGTAAGGGCTGGTAAGGGTCACAGGCCAATTCTTTTTAAACACGAATTTACTTTGTCGAAACGTTAAGCCAAATAAACACGAATTTTAAACTTTCATTTGCCTTTAGCCGATCTGCCTGTGTATGGTAAGCAAACAGTAATAACTCCTACCGGCAACGCTTAATTGACCCATGCCTTTGAAGTATGAAATATAGGGGTCTGCGAATCGATCTTAGTGTTTCTAGTAAACTTTTGGTAAGCTATATCCAAATGTATGTATGTATATTTAAGAGATATTTTCAAAAAACTTCTTCTAAAAAATTCTAAAAAAACAATAAAAGCGTCCAAGAAGTTACTTTAAAAAAAATGAATAAAATCTTGGCTGAAGACTCCTCCACTAGCTTGATGCCAGCACGGATTGCTTAAATGAGGCTTCCTGAGAGGGGTGGGTCGAGTCAGCAGTCGAGATCGCCGCCTTAAACACTCCACTACCCCTGACTAGATAATCTTTGGAGGAGCTTCTGGAAAAAGAAGGCATACAATTTGATACTCACCGTTGTGGTTTAGTGGTTACCATTTCGCGGGGCCTGCGTTCCAGCCCGGTTAAACCCAACATCATATAAAAAAACAGAAAAAAGTTGTTTTCTTATAATAATTTTATGTATTAATTACACAGGTTTACAAAAAAAAAGCTTATGCATATTAAACCAAACCTATATATCCCTATGTTATTCGACACGCTGAATGCGAATCCGCAGTCCGTTAGTCTCCACCACGTAAGGTTCGTGGTCAATTGAAGGCCAAGTAGGGAAAAATTCATTGAATAAACCTGAAAATTCATATACATAAGGTTTTACATTCGCTGAACCCGAATCCGAGGTCCGTTAACCTCCATAATGTCAGCTTCGAGGTCATTTGAAGGTCAAATAGGACATAAAATGTATTCAATAAAAAAAAAAAAGTTGTTTTTGTTGTCACTGAAACCGAGTATGGAGGTCCCTTGATTCCTCAAGGTCATCTGGAGGTCATGCCCAGGTCATCCCAAGGTCAAATTCCGATGAATTTTATTGAATTTTCAGGTTTATTCAATGAATTTTTCCCTACTTGACCTTCAAATGACCACGAACCTGACGTGGTGGAGGCTAACGGACCCCGGATTCGCATTCAGCATGTCGAATAACATAGGGATATATAGGTTTGGTTTAAAATTCATACACTTTTTTTTGTAAACCTGTGTTATTTATGAAAATATAGTTCATTCCATAATATGTAAAAACCATACAAATCAAAGTTTCACACTTTATATAAAGTTCTCAAAAACTCAAAAATCATGCTTTATATAGAAGAAAACGCACAATAGCCTTCACAAGAAAATTCAAAATAATCAACAGTAATCTTTAGCGACTTGAAACTTGCACTTTGTTGTACTAAAATTGAATGAGCTACAAAACTGAATAAAAATTTTGAGATTTGGATCAAAATTTGTTGAGTTTTTGTAAACTTTATATAAAGTGTCAATATAAATTATATTAGAACAAGGTGTACACTTTAATTTGTCGCCTAGTGTATGTGTAAGCGTCAATCTATTGTTATTATTATTATTTTCAAGTTTGTTGTGCATCCGCAACTTTCAAGTCCAATGTAAAAATCAAGTTTTATTTTGCACACAGCTTTCAAAAGAAATTGGCCAGCAAGCAAAAAGAAACACTCGTTTTTTTTTTTTTTAATTGACCGCGCTTAGAGTAAAATTATATCGTTTCTATTTTTTTGCAAAACATTTTTAAACAGCAAGAAAACTTAGTATTCACCAGCTATTTAAAATAAAAGCAAAGTAAGGAAGTTTGCAATGGTGCCATATTTTTGGTTTCAAAAGAAACTTTGAACATACTTTTGTTTTTTTTTCGCTCTCTTCTTGCTTTCTTTATACGTACATACATACATATGTACATATCTATATATAAGTATGTATTTATTATTATTATTACTTTTTTCGTTAATATACAAGTGTATAAATACTTATCATCAGTACAAATATACGCACTTTGTGTGGCTGCAGAAAACAAGTGGCAAAGCGAGTAAACAGATGCGCCAGCAACCAAATTTAAGTAAACATTTCTCTTTAATATGTATGCAAATACACTTGTGATTATAGTATATATATTTAGCTGTATGTACATGGTACTCCAAATCAGTTTGTATATAAGTGTGTAAATTGTACATACTTAGATGCTATGGTATATTCGGCTCTCTGCTCAGCATTTTTCATTTTATAGCCAAGTCAATAAAGTGCAGTGAGCGTAAAATTTTGTACCAATTATCAAACCATATAAACAAACTATTTGAAAAGTTAATTTCAATTTTTATTTGATTACTGCAAATTGTACGAGAATTTTATTATATTGAAGGAAAAATTAACATAATTTGCGGAGGTGAAAGTTCTTAGTATTCTTTGATGTGTCGGTATGTACTATTGCATCCACGCCTAAATGCGTATACATTGCTTAAACATCAATTTTGTTAATTTTAATTTTCGAAAATTAAACACACAAAATTTAAAAGCAAACAATAGATACTGCTGAATGGAAAAGATGCATATATGTCAGTTGATAGACTTGAGCGCGTAAAGGATTTACAGAAATTTCCATGGCAGCATAAATGAAATTATTTTAAGTTTTTATACCTTTCATGAGCATGAAATGGTATTATAACTTTGGTCCGATGTTAGTAAGTACCAGAATAAGTAGAGATAGACCCATTTAAATGTATACTTAAAGGATCAGAAAGGCAAGCTGAGTCGATTTAGCCATGTCCGTCTGTCCGTCTGTCTGTCTGTCTGTCTGTCTGTCTGTCCGTCTGTTTGTATGCAATCTAGTCTCTCAGTTCTCGAGATATCCGGATCAAATTTGGTAGGTGGGTGTATTTTTATAATGTATTAATCATTTGTCGGAACAGGAAGAATCGGACCACTATAACATATAGCTCCCATACAACTGATTGTTCAGATATGAGAATTTTCGTTATAACTTCTCCATTTATGCAGCTAGGAACATGAAATTTTTCAATACTTCCACCCATTATCAACAGAAAATTTAGAGTGAAAATTACAAAGATCGAGTTACTATAACCTATAGCTGTCATACAACTGATTGTTCAGATATAAGATTTTTCGTTATAACTCCTCCATTTAAGTAGCTAGGCACATGAAATTTTGCACTTTGGTCACTCATTTTCAAAAGAATACTTTCGGTGAAAATGGCGAAGATCGGGTCGCTATAACCTATATCCACCATACAACTGATTGTTCAGATATGAGATTTTTTGCCATAACTTCTTCATTTATGCAGCTAGGAACATAAAAATTCGCACCATTTTCAGTCATTATTAACAGAATACTTACGGTGAAAATAACAAAGATCGGGTCACTATAACATATATCTCCCATACAACTGATTGTTCAGTTATGAGAACTTTCGTTATAACTCCGCCATTTATGCAGCTAAAAACATAAAATTTCGCATTATTTTCACTAATTATCAACAGAAAGTTTACAGTAAAATTAACAAAGATCGGATCACTATAACCTGTTTATTGCGCTCATGCAACTGATTGTTCAGATGTGGGGTTTTACTGTAACATTCCTTTATTTGGACAGCTAAATCTGATAAATTTCTTAAGCTATTTTATAAACAATAATACAAAGTCTACTGGGAAAATATTTAAAATGTATGCTGTATGAGCTTTATCTCTTATACCACTGATTGTTCAGATACCAGTTTTTGCGATATATCTCCTTTATGTAAGATGCTAAACCCATTAAATTGTGTTACCGGTTTACATACCGATCACACAGCAGTGAAAATCACTCTGATTGTTTAGATATGCTTTCTTATATATTTAGAGGAGATACTATGCCTGCTGTGAATATATATGAGATCTATGCCTGCTGTGAATATATAAATTTTTTCAAATGCAGTAATCTGTTAATGTAAAATTTTCAGATGCTCATGAAAGGTATGAAGCCGTCGGCATAGTCGAAGACAGCGCTGCTCTTACTTGTTATACCTTTCATGAGCATGAAATGGTATTATAACTTTGGTCCGATGTTTGTAAGTACCAGAACAAAAAGAGATAGACCCATTAAAATGTATACTTTTATGATCAGAACGTCGAGCTGAGTTGATTTAGCCATGTCCGTCTGTCCGTCTGTCCGTCTGTCCGTCTGTCCGTCTGTCCGTCTGTCTGTCTGTTTGTATGCAATCTAGTCTCTCAGTTTTCGAGATATCCGGATCAAATTTGGTAGGTGGGTGTATTTTTATAATGTATTAATCATTTGTCGGAACCGGAAGAATCGGACCACTATAACATATAGCTCCCATACAACTGATTGTTCAGATATGAGATTTTTCGTTATAACTTCTCCATTTATGCAGCTACGAACATGAAATTTTGCAGCCCTTGCACCCATTATCAACAGAATTCTTACAGTGAAAATTACAAAAATCGGGTCACTATAACCTATAGCTCCCATACAACTGATTGTTCAGATATAAAATTTTTCGTTATATCTCTTCCATTTATATAGCTGGGAACAGGAAATTCCGCACAGTTTTCAATAATTATCAACAGAAAACTTACAGTGAAAATTAAAAAGATCGGATAACTAAAACCTATAGCTCCCATACAACTGATTGTTCAGATATGAGATTTTTCGTTGTAATTCATCCATTTATGTAGCTAGGACCATGAAATTTCGCGCTGTTTTCACTCATTATCAGCAGAAGACTTACAGTGAAAATAACGAAGATCGGGTCACTATAACCTGCAGCCCCCATACAACTGATTGTTCAGATATGAGGTCTTTTATCATATCTCCTCCATTTATGCAGTTAGGAACATGAAATTTCGCACCATTTTCACTCATTAACAGAATACTTACAGTGAAAATAACAAGGATCGGGTGACTACAACATATATCTTCCATACATCTGATTGTTCAGATATGGGATTTTACTGTAAAACTCTTTTATTTGAACAGCTAAAACCGATAAATTTCGTAAGATATTTTATAAATAATAATACAAAGTCTACTGAGAAAATCGTCAAAATCTATGCTGTATAAGCTTTATCTCCTATAGCACTGATTGTTCAGATACCAGTTTTTGCGATATATCTCCTTTATGTAGGAAACTAAACCCAATAAATTGTGTTACCGGTTTACATACCGATCACATAGCAGTGAAAATCACTTAGATTGGTGCCATATAAAGTATATCTTCCATACCTCTGATTGTTTAGATGCGATTTTTTATATAAGTATGTAACTCCTCTATCGATGTATCAAAATCAGTAATCTGTCAAACTAAAATTTGCAGATGTTCATGAAAGGTATGAAGCCTTCGGCATAGCCGAAGACAGCGCTGCTCACTTGTTTTTTTTTTGTTTTGGTCGCCTTTGGATGCACTAAAAAATAGAAAAAGGAATTAAAAAACCGTCTCTAGTATTTTTCTTTCCAATTATCGTGCTTTTCCTTAGTTTTTCTATACTATACCTTGATTCAGTCTACTCACTTCTTAAACTATTACAAAATTCTTAACAATGGTTGCAACTTTTATCTGGCCTTTACAAATATTTCTTTGGTAAGTTTCTCTTTTGCATCTTTCATTAAGATTTCTCTACTTTACGAACACAAATTGTTGGAAAGTCATAATGAGTATATGCAAAAATAGAGGCCACAATAACAGCAAAGCCGTGAAAATGTGGCAATAGAGGTATTCCATTGTTGTATTGTTGTTGTTGTTGTTAAGACTTGCAAGTGTAAGCCAATCAATGAGCTTTAGACGACTAGTATAAGGTGTGAGATTGTACTCTCGAATCCCAGTTATAATCAAGCAAAGCGGGGATTCCAAACAACAGATCCATATTCTAATATTGGTCTAACTAAAGTGTTATAAAGAGCTGTAGTATTAATGTGATACCAATATCGACAAAATTGGATATCTGTTCCAGATAATAATTTCATATTGCGTAAACAGCTGATGGACATAGTTAAACGCATAAAAATACCGCAATCACGCTGACTTGGTCATGTTGTACGCATGTATGACGACGCTCCGGTGAGAAGATCATTCGGCTCCGCATCCATTGGTGGACAACGAAAGCAAGGCCGCTCACGAACAAAATTGAAGTACCAAGTGCAGAAGGACCTGTCTGCACTCGGGATGTGCAACTGGCGTTAACTTGCATAGGAGGAAGGCAGTTAGCTTTTTGTCGCGGCTCAAACCGACAGACAATTTTAGTACCAAAAATGCATCTAGTCCTTAGGCCATCTGCCAATTGAAATTGAAATTTTCGCACTTAGTACACAAACACTAGCGCTCGCTTTGTCATTCAACCTTTAGCTATTTGTGCAAAAAGCTAATTGACGATGTTTATGACCGCACTTTAGAGGAATTCGTATTTTCATTTTTGTTAATCCCATTTTAGAGTTTCACAAATTTTTATTTTTATTTTTTAATGTCAAAAGTTCAAAACTTGTTCACTATTTGAACATCATTATCATTTTTTGCTCTGATGCTTTTCTGTTCCAATTTAATGGCATTCGCACTAGAATTTTAACAGTTGAATGCACAAGTGCCACGTTAAAATCGTCATCATAAGCATCAACAGGACTATTATTACATATGTACATTTGTATGTAACGGGTGATTTTTTAAGAGCTTGATAACTTTTTTTTTAAAAAAACGCATAAAATTTGCAAAATCTCATCGGTTCTTTATTTGAA
>NW_023458559.1:31823320-31828458 GCF_013731165.1 Rhagoletis pomonella
AATGATTTGCAAGCGTTGCTCGTTAGTAAGTCTATTCATGATGAAATTTCAAAGCATACTGAGCATCTTTCTCTTTGACACCATGTCTGAAATCCCACGTGATCTGTCAAATACTAATGCATGAAAATCCTAACCTCAAAAAAATCACCCGTTATAAATAAATGTATGAATATTTGTTGCTACACACTTCGCACGCTATCGTCTTTGACACACTTTAGTCATCCGCTTGTCTGCGTTATGTAGCAATCATCACTTTTGACACTGTAGCTGAAGCTGGAATATTCGTACTCTTTTAGTGTTTGCTGTCAAGTGCCATTTTGCCATTAATTTAATATTATTGCAGCTTTCTTGGAAAAGGGGAAAAAAACAAAGTAGCTGGACGGTATGGTATGGTATGGTAATAAATTCAAAACTGAGTTTTTATGTTTTCATAGGTCTAATATCCAAATTTAATATTCACAATTTTTATGATTTACCGCTCATTAAATCGCCCGCACTACTCATCGGAGAAAAGATTTGGGCTGTGTAACTGAAATGAAGTGATTACCGCATACAAGCAAGAATTTCTTTGAACAGTATAGGGAATTTTCAGACTGAATTTCAGATTCTTCTAAGTACACGGTTTTATACTAAGGGAACAGAAAAAAGAAGGCGATGCTACATATACATATGTATGTATTTTAGGACATTAGGTTGGCCTCCACGATCACCGAACTGCCTGAGGACATTATCTGCAATGGAGCGAAACTGTTTAGTCTAAAATAAAAACTAGTGTGTTAAATAGACTGCATTGTAATGGTCAACCTTCAGATAAGCTCGAACCAGCTACCGAGCTGCTCGGAGCTGATTCTAGTTTTTGTACGACCAGAGAAGGCTTTACTGCTCAATTTTCTACTCAATGCATCACTCCTTGGCAAAAGTATTTCTCTGTTGGATTTCTAAGCTAAGATTTAAAAATACACTTAACACTTTTTTTACTAGCCCAACCCTTCTATTCACAGCCTGTCACGCCGTCTGTGAAAAAATATCCACGGCTCTTCATTCTTTGGTCCCATTAATTGAGCGATCATACTGAATACATATAAGCCGGGACCTTTGTCCTACCCCTCCACTCTCTCTCTCTTTCTTTGTCGCGCAGAAACGTGTCGCACACTGGGATGAGAAGCAATTCTAGCTCGCAGTTACAGATTGATGTCGGTAGTGCCCTTATGGTAAATAATATGATGGCAAATACATTTTTCTTCAAATTTACAGTTTACCAAAAATATTAATTTTGTTGTGGTGAATTTGTTCAGCAACCTTTGCATTCCTTGTTTACCAGGCAAATAGATATTATCAGCGGTCTGGAAAATAGAACCAAAACATTGTTTAAAGGAATCTTGCCTGTGGCGTTTCACTATCATTTCTGATGTAAAATTTTCGCCTCAACCCGAATATATGGGAAAATATAAAAAAAAAGTACAACAGTTTTCGAGATATAAGCAAATTTTGGCTTATTGACTTCTGAAAACAATACAACCTCACCTCTAAAATAAAAATAAATACTCTGAAATAAAAATAACTTTCAAAAATTATTTCAGCCACCCTAAATTATATACGATTGGGTCAAGCAGAACTTTGGCGCGCTTGAATAGATTCTCATCCCACTGTGTATCGGTGGTCTTCTAACTCCCCATATCCTTATTTGAGGATTCTGAGGTTTTCTTCATATACACGTACATACATATGTATGTATGTATGTTCATACTGAGTAATACCATCGCGTCAGATAGTCAAGTAGGCAATTTGAGTTATATAAAATACATATCTACTATTCGAAAATTTTAAGCGTAATATTAAACTTAATCTTAATCTTAATATTAATATTAAACTTAAACTTAATCTTATTCTTAATCTTAATCCTAATCTTAATCTTTATCTCAATCTTAATCTTAATCTTAATCACACTCATAAGCTTAATCTTAATCTTAATCTCACTCTTAAGCTCAATCTTAATATTAATCTTAATCTTAATCCTAATCTTAATCTATATTAATCTTAATCTTAATATTAATCTTAATCTTAATCCTAGTCTTAATCTTTATTAATCTTAATCTTAATATTAATCTTAAACATAATCTTGGTCTCACCCTTAAGCTTAATCCTAATCTTAATCTTAATATTAATCTCACTCTTAATCTTAATCTAAATCTTAACTTAATGTTATCCTTAATCCTTAATATTAATCGTGCCCAACCACCCACGTCATACCCTCCTTTCTTCTGTGGCTTTTTCGTTTCATCACCATTTGCATTGACACCCAACCGAGCGCTAAGAAGTTTCACTTCCTACCTTTCTCTTTCATCGTTTGAATGAGTTTGTTAGCAAAGAATAAGAAAGAAATAAAAAGGGTGAGAAAATACCTTTCCAATGACACCTCACAAGTCTAAATCGGAAGAGTTTAGGTTCAGTTATTCAAGTTTTTCTTATACCAATCTCTGAAAAAAGTTAAAAAAAACAGCATCACAAATGTGATTATTACGATGCAGTTAAAATTTTTTTTTAATATTTCTATGCAAATTTTTTAAGCTTAAACCGTTTTGTCATTTGAGGGGATTTAAAAAAAAATCTTTAAGAAACTATTTTTATTTATAAAAAACTCCATTTTTGGAGGTATTTTCAAATCGGCCCAGCTCATGTAAATCTTAGTATCTTAAAATATAATAGATTTTATAATTCCAATGGAAAAACAGTACCGATTTTTTTTTTTAGTATGGGGAGTGATGCAGTCTAATGTACAAATGTATACGAAACCAATATATATATAAGCCAAATAATTCCTCAAACTAAGTCAGCAGTGAAAAATCTCCTCAAAAATATGAAAGTGGAAAAATTGTGCGCTAGTTCTGCATAAAAAAAGCAGTGCAACAAAAATTCATCACAAGTGTCAGACTAATAATCCGATGGCGAGAAGAAAGCGCTCGTTAGCACAGTACATATTTCATTTAAATCTACTTTTGCCACAGAAGCTAACTATAAATAACTCGAAAAGTAGAAGGAAAGTAAAAAGTAGAAAAGTATGGGTGTTGCATGCAACGAAAAACCAGGCAAACCGCTAACAAGTCATTCTAGCAACAACAGAACATGCAAATTCACTTATTGCCATAATTTTTACAAATTCCTCAATGCTAACGCAGCTGTCAATCAAACGCAATGCGATCGCCGCGAATGCTTAGGAGTGTGAGATATTGTACTAGCGAATGCCACTAGAATGATGTGTTGATGGTGGTCGTCGGTCGTGTGGAAGTAGGAAATTGGCACTTGACTACGCGTTGACACTCGCGCTGTCAAAATGCAGATTGACACTGGCAAGTGATAGCAGCTGTGGCCAATATGAATGAAGGGTTTTGGTTGTACTGCCACAACTGGTTGCCTGCTGCTATTTGTTGTCTTTGTTGTTATTTTTGCTGGCAAAACGTTAAAAATGCTCCCAATTTTCCCTAACTTTATATCCAAATTTATTTCATTCGACTTTGGATTGTCTCATTGCTTTTATTTATTTCTATATGTACTTTCAACAAAAGTCATTGCACTTATTTATTGTGAGCTAAAAATAAAGTACGAAAAATTTGCATGCCAATTTAATATCATAATACTAAAATTGTTCACGTCATTTCTGCTGGCAGCCAAGTGACAACAAAAACGCCAATGTGTATTTTTCGCTGCTAGTTTTTGCATCTCTTTGCTGTCGTGTTTGCTATTATTTAGCAGCGATGTTTACTTTTCTATGCATTCGTACATATTTTATGGCAATACTTCAAAATTTTGACACATTTGGCCGCTATGCCTGATGCGTGTCGGGCACGGTGGGTCAGCTACGTGCCAGAGGAAGTTAACCCCTGTGATACTAAATAGGCGGAAATAAAAAGAGCAACTACTATTTATTTGCTAGTTTAATATTGGTCTAAAAATTATGCCAGATTTTAGTAGAGCTTGGATTTTTATGTTAAAATTTAAATCTAAAAATATATACGTACCATCAGAACTATAAGCAAAATATATAAATTGGTATAGTCCAGATATGAGAGTATGAAAAATTGGATGGAAATATAAAGCGAGTGATACTAATAATAAAAAGTCAGTTTATAATCAGTTTAAGAATTGAATAAACAAACTGATAGGCAAATACGAAATATACAGATATCGGCTAAGACATCTCAACTTGGCATACTTTTAGGGCCATTATTTTCTAAATATCTACAAATTTTGGATTTAACTGAGTCGGACTTAGGATACGCTAAGTTAAGTTGATTGTCCCAGGTAGCCGTCAGAAAATTCTTAGTCTCGCTGCGTTTTATTCTTATCAAACAATAGCTTGCCAACATTTCCACCGGAATCGAAATCTAAGCTTTGTAAGCCTACTTTGGTTGGTTCCTACTCGCTAAGGTCCATCTGTCCAAAGAAACTTGCGAGTAGTCAAAGGTAGTCCGTCCTACCCTCTCTTTGCTAATAGAGGCGATTTTCGCGGGTATCCTTCATACTAATTCAATGTTATCTGCTATATCATATCAGTTATATAAATAGGCAATCATGTTTCCTTTACACCCCTTTTACGGCTAAACCATACTTCTAAGGTATAAACAATTATATATCATTAGAAAGGTATTTTGATGCTCATGTGCAGGCAATTTTTAAAATTTCAAATTAGTTTAAAATAGAGCGAAAAAATCAATTCAAAAGTCACACCAATACCAATGCCATACATGTACGTGGTTGGGGCGGAAATGCCCCCTAAATGTATGCTTTAATATTGATACTGAATTACAGAAACGTGCTAAGCAGCAGTTTAGGAATAAGATGTATGTATGTTTGTACATGAATAGATTAGACTCAAACAAAGAAGAAGGTAAAGTTTAGTATGGAGAAGAAGAAAGGGCTAAATACAGAAATTAAAATAAAAGTAAATAAACCTAAATATAATGACAAAATTTAAATACCTAACCTAATAACAATGGTGGGGGTGAATATACAAATGAAGAAAAGAATGGACATATTTAGATCAGGATAAAGGAAAAGATAAAGATGAAGACCAAGACGAGGAAGAAGATGAAGATGAAGATGAAGATGAAGATGAAGATGAAGATGAAGATGAAGATGAA
>NW_023458559.1:31828468-31886460 GCF_013731165.1 Rhagoletis pomonella
ATGAAGATGAAGATGAAGATGAAGATGAAGATGAAGATGAAGATGAACATGAACATGAACATGAACATGAACATGAACATGAACATGAACATGAACATGAACATCAGCCTCAACATCTACATCAACATGGACTTGAACATGAACATGAACTTGAACATGAACATGAAGTTGAAGATAAAGATAAACATATACATTAAAAGCGATAGAGACAAAGGTAGAGGGGAAGAAAGTGATAGGGATAAAAAGAAAATACAACTGAAGAATGTGCGATGTTATATTGTGGTGTGTTATGTTACATATGTTACGTTATTTAATTTTATGTTATGGTATGTTATGTTATGCTAAGTACTAAGCTAAACTTCCCTCCACTTAACCTATTCCAATTAATGTTATTTCAGCTCAACTCAACTCACATAAACTATCCTTAATTTTAGCGGTTGAATCTCAACCGCTGGGCAAACACTAGTACACATAAATGTAGGTAGGAAATACATATATATTATGTATATTTTGATCTGTCGCGTCAAGAGTTCCGAAATTTTCGGACTTATTGTCAGAGATTAAATATTTTGCACAAAGCCCGGGTTACTCCTTGGCTATCTGACCGAAAAAAAAACAATGTAGCGTCCTGATAGCCTTAATTTGATGGAGAGTTCCTAGCAGAACTTACATCCATAGACCCTTCGACTCATGCACGTTAAAGTGCTCTCTTAGTTTTATTACCACCTTCTAAACACTCATTGCTTGAGGGTAAATAATTATAGAATTAGCCGCATAGAGTTACTCTACTGGATATGATGCTACCAAGCGTATTATAGTGTCCAATCCTGAATCCGCATGCTGCATTCTGGTATATCAACTCTTCTTTTACTCTGATAGCGAAGAAACTATTTTAAACATTATAAGGAAAAGGGTTTCCCAAGACCCACATATAAGATAGCATTCCAAATCTAACCTAATTTCTGAAAATTAAAGAAAAACGTCGTTGAGAAGCTGTCCAGAAGAAAAGGGTTAACCGTCTTTCTGAGTTCCTTTGTAATCTTCGATTAGTTAATAAGAACAGGGTGCGACATATACTCCTAGCATTGTGTTCCTGCTCCTAATTACAGCTAAATATCTGCAAATAAGGTGCTATTCAGTTCCCTCTTCGTTTTCGTTCCTGAAGTTCATACAGAGTTCGTTGTAGGCGAAGCCCGGCGTTCTGGCGTGGGTGCCAACGGCCACTGCCCTGTAAAAAATTGCTCTTAGATCGAGGTCAATACGGAAAATCCTCTTGCTAACTAGCCAACAGCCTCGTTTCCGGGAATTTTGCAATGACCAGAGACCCAAACCAAATATAGATCGAGCAGGCTACTTTCTGCGTTGAAAGGAGGGGGTATACCCCTTATCAGTTTCAACTTTGTGGTAAAAGATGTCCGGGCCTTAGTGTGCTACCTGGCTATCGGAGAAAATGATCGCACGCTCGACATGACGTAGACCACTACGTTCTTAAAGACGACGATCGCTGGCTTTGAGTGAATAGTTTCCAAGTCCAATTGTTTGTGAAACTCATGTTTCGATATAGAAAGCAAGGGAAGGTAAACTTTCATCCTTTCAAAAAGGACTAAGGAAGGTTCTTGTTTTATTATTACTCATTCATATTCAATGAACGAGAAGTGTTCTAAATAAGTCCAAGGAAGACACCGAAAATTCAATAAGGCCAAAATAATACGAGCTTTTTAAACACGCTACATGGCATATGAAGATGTTTCCTCTTTTGTAAGTATGTACGTATTTAGCAACTTTTCACTCTAAACTATCGATATGTATACATCTCAACTCCTGTAAACTGAACTCCCTTTGGGCTTAGAAATCTTGGGCAAATGAAAGTTCTTAGAACTCCTTAAGGGGACTGAAGACACATATATCCAGCTCTACTGCCAAAAAGACGAAGGAAAGAAGAAATATTCCTAGAGCATCTATATGCATTTCTGCTTCCAAAATAAAATTTTTAAAAAAATGTGGCCTACCTTTGTTCGGCGGTTAGGGCCGATATTGCGGAATCGGAAGTTTCAATAGTTCTTGCACCAGCGCTAAAAATGGTTGAAACTATTTAACTAGCATAGAATTCCAAACAGCGAATCACTAGTTTAAAATCCATTTATGTAAATACTTAAGTCATGGTAATTCCTAATTTCAGCCCATGTCACAAATGCTGCTAAATATTTAGTTTTTAATGACACTTCAAATCTTGCCGGCATAGTGAATATTGCTGATGCTTACAAACCTACTTACATATGTTTAATAAAATGTTCATATGTATATGTACATATAAATATTCCCCACCATTTTTATACCCGAGCGCACTTGTGCACAAGGGTATATTAATTTTGTTCACATAACGGTTGTTTGTAACAGCCAAAACGAATCGAGATAGATATAGACAAATGTATACATAAATGATCAGGATGAAAAAAGAAATCGATTAAGCCATGTCTGTCTGTCCGTCCGTCTGTCCGTCTGTCCGTCCGTCCGTGTACACGATAACTCGAGCAAAAATTGAGATATCTCAACGAAATTTGGTATGTAGGTTTCCCTTAATCCAAGGTAGGTTGGCATTGGAAATGGGCGAAATCGGACTGTAACCACGCCCACTTCCCATATAACGGTAATTTCCAGAAATACGAAAACTGCGATATTTTAGTATCTACTGAAGATAATTCACTAAAAATTGATATTTACAATAATTTTTAGACGAAAAATAAGAATATTATACATTTTTGGAAAATGGGCGTAGCCACGCCCACTTATGGTTACATGTGTATATCTTGGTAACCGCTGCACCGATTTCTTCCAAACCTGGCATAGTTGTTGGCCTTCGCACAACATAACAAATGGCCGAAAATTTTTCAAATCGCTCAATAACCACGCCTACTTCTCATATAACGGTAATTTTCAGAAATACGAAAACTGCGATATTTTAGTAACTACTGGAGATTATTCACTCAAAATTGATATTTACAATAATTTTTAGACAAAAAATAAGAATATTATAAATTTTTGTAAAATGGGCGTAGCCACGCCCACTTGTGGTTACATGTGTATATCTTGGTAACCGCTGCACCAATTTCTTCCAAACTTGGCACAGTTGTTGGCCTTGGTACAGCATAAAAAATCGCCGAAACTTTTTAAAATCGGACAATAACCCCGCCCACATCCCATATAACGGTAATTTAGAGAAATACAAAATCTTCGATAAATCAGTAAATATTGAAGATAATTGATTCAAAATTGATGCTTGCAACAATTCTTTACCAAGAAATACGTTTATGGTAAAATTTTGGAAAATGGGCATGGCACCGCCCACTTATGATCACATATAAGTATATCGGTAACCGTTCTACCAATTTGTACCAAACTCGGTGTGGTTATTGTGCTTGCCACATATAAGCAAAACGTTGACAATTATTGAAATCGGACTAAAATAACGGCCGCTTCTCATATAACGGTAAATTTCCGAAATGCCTGAAACTTCAATATTTCGAAATCTACGGACGCTAATTTACTCAAAATTGATACACCCCGGCTTAGCATCTAGCGGATATATTTAATACTGGCGCCGGGTATTTAATGTTCGGCTCCGCCCGAACTTAGACTTTCTTACTTGTTATGACTCAATTTATTTTTTCATAGTTTTTCGTATTTTCAAAGTACTAGAATAGTACGTTGATTTCTCGTGCTGTCAGTAGTAAGTATGTGCGTATGTAAATTTTATGGCACTCAGTGTCGGCGGCAGAAAAAAAATAATGATAAAATAAAGCATAAAAATTAATCCGCAACATAAAAATTTAAGTCCAATTGAAAAGTGTAAAAAATATACATATGTACATACATCATGTCCAAAAAAAAAAAAACAATTTTAAATGACTTGTTTACGCCAAAGCAGCGCACTGAAATTATCGTTTAATTTTTAAGTCACAACCAGTGAATTTTAATATTTGATTTATTTTGTCGGCGAAGCTTTAGCATATATTTTGCTGAATTTACTGCTTTTTGCACGTTACACATTTTGGTGTGTATTTGATTTTGACTTTTTTTAAATAATTTATTTTGATGTACGCCATTTTTTTAGTTTACTTTCACATTTTTCCAGCATTAATTTAATTTTGCTCTTACACGTTACACGTCATATTGAAATAATTTTCAAAAAATACAGCTGCGACATGAATGAGTTTCCGCCAGTGATGGACATTTTCTTTGATGCCTGGTGCTTATGGACAGAATTCATTAAACGCATCTGGAAAAAATTATGTCATCACGTGGTGCTTATGAGTTTGTGAATATTCATGCATGCTCTTGCGTATATACATATGTATGTATGTATGTATGTACTTTAGGTTGGTCCTTAAGTGTATGAAGCAAATTTGTATATCAAATTTTCTAATCCTCAACCCCTACATCGATGCTACTATAGTCGTCGAAAATATCACAAATAAATTTTGGTCCCGATTGGAGGCGGTTAAGGCGTGTTGCGCAGGGGTCAAAGTTCAGATTACTCTATGAAAACGTCTTAACCGACTGCAATCGGGACCAAAATTTATATGTATGGGCTATCTAGGCTTTAGTAATATCGATTTTGGATATTAAATGCAAAAAATATGTTTAATTTGTTGTGTCTCCATAGAGGCATCTAGCCTTTGACCCCTTTGCGACAAGCTTTAACCGACTCCAATCGGAGTCAAAGTTTATATATGATATCTGTGAGTGTGGTATTTCCGATTGAGGGGGTGCGACTGAAAAAAAAAACGTTTTAAGGAAAAAAATTTAAGGACCACCCTAATGTACTTGCACGGGTGAATTTAAGGGAACAAGAAAGCTGGAAACTGAGTGGAGAGAAGAGCAGTACAAGCAGAACTCGTACGACAGCAAACCATTCACTCCTGCGGCCTCAGGTACCTACGTCAACAGTATTTAGGAGGAAGAAACAGACATATGTCGGCGGAAAGTGAAAAATGCGGGACATGATAGTGCTGGTGATGATTGGCTGTCAACATCCAAAAGTGTGTTGCAGGTGAACGTCGGTAAGCCGGAGACTTTAGCAGCTTCTGGACTAATGGACGACGGGTCATTGGACTCAACAGCTGCCAAAAAAAAAAAAAAAAAATTGCCTGTATATACACGAGGGTGAGCGGTAGGTTTAGTGATATAGCTAGGCAGTATCTGAGCAATACGCTTCTTGATTACAATGAGTCCTACGGATAGATGATAAAATACGGGAATCTAGTGATTTATGGGGTGCTGGAGAGAATCGTGCCTTCCTTCGATGCTACAAATTTGTTTAATGGGTTAAAACTCATTAAATGCAATGACAATGAGCTGGCAAAATGTATAGGTAAGTAACCGCTGAATGCATGGCATTGTGTACCTAGAGATCCATTATATGGTGACGGCAGAGAACGTCTTACGCTTGCTGCAGAGCCAAAACCAGAACATACCTATATGCGACTGGAGATTAGCGCCTATCTTAAAAAAAAACGAATCAGCGACAGAACTACATTATCTAAATGAAGACGCGGAGGACCAGCTATACTCGAGGCATGTCGAAATGTAGTGTGGTATGGGCACTGTTTACCTTCAACACACAAAGCGTAATTGGAAAGGCCGACAGGGTAAATATGCTCGAAGCAGAGGAAGGCTAGAAGGAGCTATGTCTTAAAAGCTTTCCAAGCTGTTCAATGCTATATATATTGACATAATGCTAAGGGTTCTCCAAGGCGATCTCCGGCACAATAGGTTAGCTTCAAGCAAGCTCCTTATTATTTTAAAAGGACTAAGGTCTAGGAAGCATGGATCTCGTATGAAGTGAATGTCTTTGAGCTAAAGGTGTTTAACTTTGACCTTACGAGCCGTGAAGACAGAATAGGAATAGTAATCTTAATGAAGTATAACTTGTTTCCATACACTTTTCCTAACGGCATTACTGGGTTTCTGCTACTTGAAGCACAATACTGACGTCCCAACCAAGAACTTAAAAAGTTTTATGACGGAGAACGGGCCATTGTCATTGCAGCAATATCAATGAGTGTGGTGAGATTTTACTATACTTTATGCTCCACAGTATTTCAACCATATCCAATAGCTGCTAGCTTCTCGTGAATGTGGGGCCATCGACGAGTTGCGTTCTTGATTAGACATTTTTTCCTTGGTCGTACTCCTTCTGATATCATACCTATTGGGGCTACATTATTTTTGAAACAAATCTCTGAAGGACACTTCCTTTAGAATCTTCAGACTTGCAAACTGTGGCGCTTTTCAAAGAGATAGTTGAGGATAAACTGGATTCGCTCAGTTTGGCTGGGAACGTAAAGTATTTGAAAGGGAGAGCGATGTATACAACTTTTTAAGTATAGCAAATTTGTTCAGATTGCCGATGCTAACCATTTCTTCTGGCTTTCCATCTACGAGTTTGGTAATTAGGTTGGTATAGTGGATCTGGTATGGCTATGGATCTCAAGGATCTCGGTGAGCAACCAACAAAGCTGCCTCTCTTTGTACTATGACCTAAGGTGCCACCTGTAAGCAAATCTCACTAGAACCAGTTGCCCGCCTGATGTCTCCTATACATTTTATTGAAATGTTTGCCACGCAAAAGGAAATAAATATTTTTTTACATCAATTACTTCATCGTTCGCAATTTTTTATTCAAAATGAAGTCAACACTTCTGCAATCCCTTTGCAACAAAAAACAAACCTGTTGAGATAGACTTTGTTGCCTAAAGTAAAAAAAGCAAAGCCAGACGCTGGCATTTTCACATGCAGGTACTTTACTTCGTTACAAAAAAGCTTCACTGACAAAGCAATAAATTTTATTGCATTTCACTTGCAGGTTTGCCAACTCAACGATTCTGACTAACACCGACGCCTATTCCGAGTACGACATAGTTGCAACAGAGAGCGAAAACTAAGTGGGAACGTGTTTCGTGCCAATTTGTAGCTAACAGCAAAATGAAGTAGAAAAATTCTGCAATATCATACATACATACTAGTGGCAAAAAAGTAAACTTAGAAACTGGCAAAAAATCCTTTCTATGAAGTGATCGGTAAAACCATTCATTTGGCAAATAAAGTCGTTCAACGTCCAGCCAAACAATTTGGTTGCGGTCTAACGGAGCAATTTACATGCAAACAGAGCTATATATGTATGTATATTTTCACAAATGCAGATATAGTATAAAAATTTGTACATTAGAACATACCACCTTACTGGCAAAAAAACAGTTCGTCGCTCCACCTTGCAGACCAAAAAAATAAACTTGTCGTAGGTATGATTAATAAGAACTGAGATCTGGTGGGTAAGTACTAGAACTGGGTACTTAAGGTGAATGAACTTTAGAACAAATAAATTTTCTCCCCGAGTCAATAACATCAACAGGTATATGTATATTTCACGGCCCTACTGCCAAAAAACGTAAGCGACCTTTTATTCAAAATCTTAGTTTTGATGCAGAAATGCATCTATGTAAATGCTTAAGGAACATTTTTGCATCAAAACAAAAATTTTGAAAAAAAATGCCAAAGATACTACGACGGGAAATTAAAAAGGAGACCTCTGCGTCCAGTCAAAAAAATCTAAATTGCTTTCAAATAGAAATACTTTGTTATCAAAGTTTAATGATTTTTGGCGATTTTTAATATATTAACATTAGGGTGATAAGAACTTAGAGTTCGGCCAGGTAAAAAAAAGTTTCAAAATTGCCTTGAAAAATACCTCAGATTCAAAGGTGTACAGCGAACTTTTTTTCTGGTAAGGTCTAATGTACATTAAGGCGGCCAAAAAAAAAATCTGAGGTAGGGTTCGGGGCGCCTTCTAAAGTTTTTCATCTTGCCAAAAATGGTGCTTGTATCAAAATTTGCGTTTCTATTTAAGTATATATTTAGAAGATGCTTATGAAATGTTTATATTTTACGCAGGAAGTATTTTGTACATATATCAACCAAACAATTGATTAAGCAGGCTAAGAACATTTCAAATTTAAATTAGCAAAAAAAAAATACATATAACAAACTTCATTTGTCCTGGCAACCGTAGATTATCATAAAAAATCTCCAATATTTTTGTCAGTTTGGTTGTACTATATTGGGTACTGAGTAGTAAAATGAAAGCTGCTATAGACATCGGCGTAGCCAGAATGAAATTTAGGGGGGGGGGGGCTACGCCCACGGCTATAGACATTACAAACACCAAAAGGAAAATCTCATTTTTTTCCCTTATACAAAACTTGCACTCTTATGTACATGCATGCATACATACATACATATATACGTAGCGTACATACCTGCATACTCTCTATTTATGTGTCCCTTTTTAGTTACAACAGTTAGTGTCTATTATTGGCTGGCGTGTAACGTTTTCGGCTCATAAATCAATTTGCCACCAGTGAAAAAAAAATCCCCGGAAGAATTTACCGGTAAATAACTCAATTTTTACGATGGGGTGATACAAGTAGTTAGTGGAAGTTAGAAAACTATTTAATATTAAGCGTGAAGCGTTTGGTAATGAAATAGTACATTTTTAGATAAGTAAACCTCAAAAGAAATAAGCTTGTATGCTTTCAGCTAATGACAATAACAGAGGCATTAAGCAATAATAGTAATTAATTATTTTCCCTGCACCTGAGGGTAAGAACTCCGGGTTGCATCCACGTATATACTTATCTAGATAGGCACAGTAATCCACATCAACAAATATACCAATGGATTTTTTGAACCCATCAATGAAGCTATTAGCTTTTCCTCTAAATATTATATATTATATGATAACTCATTCATTTTTCATTCGTAAACACAATTAGTATTTGTATATAATGGTACTGTGAACGCCGTCTACCGTTTACTTCATTAATTTTGTTATCATTGTCAAGCAAGGTGGCTTATTGATTATAAATAAATTAGCTGAATCGCGTCATCAACTCCGTAATTGTACGAAACCATAATAAACATATTAATGCTGAAGGTGATGTAGTGAATAAGTATACAATCATTTATTAATTATAGACAGGGATTATCGGTACCACCGTCGGAAAATTCAGCCTCCACGAAGAAATGTCCGATAACGAACTGAGGCTGATCGATTTCAGCTGAGCCCGAAATATGGTAGTATGCAGTACTAGGTTCTAACATAAAGAGAGGTGGCTGTCTCCAGTGTGAAAGCCGAAGACCTTCAAATGCTGAGCGATAGTAAAAATTACCGAAAATTTAACAGAAAGTTAGGCGACTTACGGAAGATTTCGAGTTTCTGTAAGAACAAACACGGCGACCTAGTTACCAATATCCAAAACGTGCTTAAGTTGTAAATGCAACATTTACCCACCCTTTTGAATGGTAACAACGCTGAAGCCCAGTCGAAGACGACATAGTCCATGTACCACCACCCGACAATGATGAGGTTCGAATAACAATTTCGCTACTGAAAAACAACTAAGCTACGGAAGCTGACGGCCTGCCAGCTGAGCTATTCAAGTGCGGCAGCAATGGTCAGATGAGAGACAATGGTTGGATCAGCTTTCTAAGATTCGCGTATAACGTTTTATCGAACATTTTGTGGGAAAGTATGGAAGTATGATTCCCATCGTCAACGAGCTTATTGGGCCTTATCAGTGTGGCTTTAGACCCGATTAATCCATCATAGAACATCGTATTTTTCAGAAATGCATAGGTGCTTATATATCTCCTATTCTGGCAATTAATAAATTGACTGCCACTCTCGATGAGCTTATGTACTACATATGGCAAAGTCGGTTAAGTGTAGCAAGTGAAGAGGCAGAATAATAAACTAAACTATTCTGCACTTGACATAAGGTCTGCAGCAATAGGGCACACAAAGACGGTAAGAAAAATATTTTAAGCTATTTTGGTTATTCTGCCATGAAAGTCTTATAAAAAAAAAGCTCATTTGCCATCTGTCATGGTGAAAAGCTCATGTATACTATTTAGCTCGTACTGCTGTAACACTCGCAACAGGCGAGTGAGCAAAGAGATTCGAGTTTGAGTCCTTGGGCAGCGGAGTTTTTTTCTTTTTTGTAATTTCATTTTGTTTTTATTTATTACAATTGTGGCGCAATAATATTTACCTTGTGGCAATGAAAATTGGAAAAAGCATCAAAGTCTAAGCAATAGTAGTAATAGAAGTTAAAGCTGCTATTTCGGAGATCTCCTCATCTTTCTTTTTCTTGAATTCAGCAGGAATCAAACCTGCATCATAGACAGTAAAATCTAAAAATTAAAAGAAAAAAAACCAGCTGCACTTGATAGTAGTAGGTTGAATAAGAAAATGGATTAGCAACAAGGGTTTACGGGGCGTGCATAGTTCAGTGGTTGACGTTGCTGGTTTTGTTGTTTTTATACCCGAGCGCACTTGTGCACAAGGGTATATTAATTTTGTTCACATAACGGTTGTTTGTAACAGCCAAAACGAATCGAGATAGATATAGACAAATGTATACATAAATGATCAGGATGACAAAAGAAATCGATTAAGCCATGTCTGTCTGTCCGTCCGTCTGTCCGTCTGTCCGTCTGTCCGTGTACACGATAACTCGAGCAAAAATTGAGATATCTCAATGAAATTTGGTATGTAGGTTTCCCTTAATCCAAGGTAGGTTGGTATTGAAAATGGGCGAAATCGGACTTTAACCACGCCCACTTCCCATATAACGGTAATTTCCAGAAATACGAAAACTGCGATATTTTAGTAACTACTGGAGATTATTCACTCAAAATTTATATTTATAATAAGTTTTAGATGAAAAATAAGAATATTATAAATTTTTGGAAAATGGGCGTAGCCACGCCCACTTATGGTTACATGTGTATATCTTGGTAACCGCTGCACGAATTTCTTCCAAACTTAGCACAGTTGTTGGCCTTGGTACAGCATACAAAACCGCCGAAACTTTTTAAAATCGGACAATAACCGCGCCCACATCCCATATAACGGTAATTTAGAGAAATACAAAATCTTCGATAAATTATTAAATATTGAAGCTAATTTATTCAAAATTGATGCTTGCAACAATTCTTTACCAAGAAATACGTTTATGGTAAAATTTTGCAAAATGGGCGTGGCACCGCCCACTTATGATCACATATAAGTATATCGGTAACCGTTCTACCAATTTGTACCAAACTCGGTATGGTTATTGTACTTACCACGTGTAAGCAAAACGTTGAAAATTATTGAAATCGGACTAAAATAACGGCCGATTCTCATATAACGGTAAATTTAATAAATGCTTGAAACTTCAATATTTCGAAATTGGAGGACGCTAATTTACTCAAAATTGATACACCCCGGCTTACCATCTAGCGGAAGGTTTCGGAAAGGTGAAAAAACATATATTTAATACTTGCGCCGGGTATTTAATGTTCGGCTCCGCCCGAACTTAGACTTTGTTACTTGTTTTTAGATTTAATTGCTTTAATAAAAACAAAAATTTTTTTTTTTAATTTCATTAATTTTTAGGATTTTATCTGTTGTTTTTAATTTAATTTTTTACTTAATTTTCTTGTCATATAACGGCCTTATTATTAAAAAAAAAGAGAAAAATATATTTTTTTATTCGATTTAAGTATTGGAAACATATCTAATGTTTTTATAATTTTTTTTTTCTTTTATATTCTAATTTTTAGATTTAATTTAAAAAAAAACATATTTGTATTCATTCTTTAGAAAATTATTCCATAAATTTTTTTTGCTAATTTTATTTTCTTTTAATTTTTAATTTATATAGTATTTTAATTTTATTTTATTAAAAAAAAAACTTATTGCTAAAATACAAAGAGAAAAACGCTAAGACCTCCTCGTTAGCAGATCTTTTAATTATGTAGTCTTTCGCAAGACAGAAATGAGCTTTCAAGATAGTTGCCAGAAATGACAATTTCCTTATGAAAGACGTTTGTCTTTCATGGCGAAGTGGTGAGTTGAAAGGCAGTTGCCAGAATTCCCTTGTTAGTCTCTGCACATACCACTGCTGTAATGAAAGCTCAGATTATGCATTAAGCATTTTAAACCCCACAGCTCGCAAAACAAAACTTATTAAGGTATGTGAAATTGTGCATATTGTAAAATTGTCCTGCATTCATCCTTAACTAAGTATGTAGAAGTTATTTTCTGAAATAATTTGCAGCCTTATTTTAAATGCTTTTTTCTTCTTTTTTTCTCAATTGCCCTTTCACAACATCTGCAGTTCGCATGTGGCAATTTGTAAGAGGTCAATACTCGAATTATGCGTGACATGGCAACGCTACGCTGATCAAAGACTTTTTCCTAGGAAACAATTTCGCTTACACTTCACAGCAGTTAAGCGATCTGCTTTTAATTTAATTTTGTAATTTTCTTATGACGAAAAGCTGTAGCACACATGCACTTGCCGGTAATTGAGTTACATGCTGGTACTCGAAATGTTGTGGAAAAGCTTGCATTTTAGGATAAGCGTGGGATGCTTTAAATACCAGAATAGAAAAATTGGTTATTAGAGTTGTACCCAGTTCAAAGTGAATCAGTAGTTATAACTTTGAGTAGTTAAGTAGTGTCAATGTAACTACTTTATTTCGCATTGTGGGAACTAGTTCTACTTTCGCTGCTAATTTTGGCCACACTAAAGGTGTGAGACTTTTGAATTAAAACATAAACGAAAGATGTTGCGTATTTCCACTTTCGCTTCAAAAGCATCCATCATATGTTTTTAGTGACTTATAAATTGTTAAAAAAAAAAGCTTTATGAGATTTAGCCAGTACATTTGCGTTTAAATAAAAATTCTTCGCTTTCTTACATGCTTTCAACTTGCATGAATTTGCTACATAAATGCATGTGCGTGGATGTTATTTTGCATGCGTAGGTGTTCTTCACACCATGTCTGTGTTAATTGGGTATTTAAATATGATTGATATGTATTTGTTTGTAGCATGTATGAATTGTTTTAAAGAGATACATGCATGTTCCACGCATAAATAAATATGCACATATGCAGTTGTTTTCTTACTTGCACATAGTTGAATTAAAAAATAGCATCCAACAAAAATATTATAAACAGTACCACTAAGGTTTTAATGTATTTTTGGCAATTTTTGTTCATGTACATATGTATTTAATTCGGATGACATGACGTATGAGTAACTTTTTTACTTATACGTATACTCGTACAATAACATGTACTGATTGTGGCAGAAAATTCATAATAATATTAAAGGCCTTTTAGCCTTAGACTTCCTGAGTATATCGGTTATTTTGTTATCTGAAATTTTGTTTCTATTATTCCGCACAAACCATTAATTTCCAGTTAAAATAGATAGTTATGTGAAAACGCGGCGTATAAGTAACTTTCTAAAGGTGTTAAAACTTATATCAAGGGCTTAAATATATTCAAAACCCTCTATCTGTAGGTCCCATACAAAATTTTTGTGATATTTGAAGCTATCTTCGACTTAAATATCTGACAACTTTAAACACATTTATCAAATGGTGACAAATGATTCCCAGTTGGAGTAGTTGTTATATAAATACATATACATATATTATCCCAAATTCATGAAAAGTAAAAAAGACTAACTGCTTTATAAATCGAAAATTTGTATGAAAATGTCATTTTATAAAGCTCTTTAACCCTGTTTTAATTTTTATGAACAAGGCCAATTGAATACAAGATCTCGATATGATTTTAGTTTAAAGAAATGTGTGTGTTTGTAAACTATTTTTCCTGTCAAAATACAGCTAGTTATACCTGCCAAGAGCAAACTGCTAAAATAAAAAAGAAAATATTTTATAAAATTTCAAGTATCACTTCCACAAAGCACTTCGTACACAAAAACCAATTCCAAATTACCAATTTAGTAATGATTGCAAAAAAAAAAATAATTTGGTCTTTCTCACAAAAAATTGCGACGATGTAAATAAAAACAGCAAATATGTATAAGTGACTTAATCTGTATATTCATGCTCGCTAAAGGTACAGTTCAGAGACTTTCATAAATTCCTAATATTTACTTCAAAAGCTGCTTCAATCAAGCATGAACTAAACAAAATCGATATAACATTTTTTTCTCAGGCAAGAGGTAGCTTCATACATATATAATATATATTATATATGTACATAAAAGTGGATATTTAAAAAAAAGGATTATCGTTTTTGTTTTTGCCGAAAAGAACTAAATCGACGGAAATTTTGTTTGATGTGTTAAGTTTTAATTTTTCTACTTTTATTTCGATTTTGGGAATGAAGAGTATGAAGAGTCAAAATTGAAGACAAAGACAGAAATTAAGACAATGAGCATACATAACATACAAAAGAAATAGGGTAAATGAAAGGGTAAGAAAATTGATTGAAATTATTCGATAAGAATCGAAATATATCCAGTCAGCGGAAATTTAGTTATCGAAAATTATCAAGCTTCTTATCACCATAGTTTATAATTAACGAAAATTTTCGAAACATCCATGTTTATTAAGTTATCAGAATGTATCAAGTTATTCAAATTGATGAATGTTTATCGAGTCATCGCAAAAATTTAGCTGTAGAAATGTACCGATAGTTATCGCGTTTTAAAAAATTTATCGGATTATCGCAGTTCATGAAATTAATGCAATTTTTTATAGCATTTTTATTGAATAATCAGTGCTTATCAAGTGATCAGAATTTATGGTTTTCGAAGTTTATCGAGTTCATAAAATTTATAGATTTATCGTTATTTATCGAGTTATTTCAAATTATCGAGCTCTATCAAATAGGTATCGAGTTGTCGATACTTATTGATTTATCGAAAATTGTTGGTAGTTATCGAAATTTGATGATTTGTGAAATCGAAATCATTGGAATTTTCAAAGCATATCGGGTTATCGTAATTTCTAGATTAACATGAATTTATCGATTTATTTATCGATTTACCAGGGTATATCGAGTGGTCGAAATTTATTGATAGATGTGGAAATTTATGAAGCTGTCCAAATCGATTTCTCGATATATACCGAGATATGTAAATTTTTGAGTTATCGAATTTTGTACAGTTCTATAAACGTAGCTATCTAAATTTAATTATAGTTATATTGAAAGTTTGCTTCATTATAGTTTATTGATAGCTGTCAGAATATAGTATTTTCGAAATTCATTGAGCTATCAACAGAGAACTATTTAGATACATAGTGCTCAATGGTTCCCGTGTTACCCTGATTGAAAATTGTGTTAAATCTTGGTCTGAATTTTCCCGATTCCGTCTTTTGACTTTGACGCGCAATATGAGAAGAGTAGAGTTTCTCAAATCACTTGGTAATGGAATGTGCCAAATTCTCGTGAAATACTAGAAATAATATAAAAATTTTAATTCAAACTAAAGCACACATTTCGAAGTTCCACTTATTTGACTGACAGAAAGTGCTTACGTTCCTTCCATATAACTATGTTTATATGTACATATATAGTATGTAAAATCAATTTCACATTTAGGTCTGATAAGTTAATCAATTAAACCACGAATGCTTATCACATATTTTCCCATCTGCCTATTTTAATTTTAATTCGTTTCTAATAACGCAATATTCATTAATTTATGAACCCCTAAAGAGCAAATCAAATATCTACAGCACGGACTATTTTTATAATGTAAATAAACTGCTACACACTCACATATAGTACGCACTAAAAGCAAAGCACTAGCTTAAATACTAAAATCCCACATACTCACATACACAATCCACTAAAAGGGGAAGCACTAACTCAAATACTCAAATCCCACCAAACGGCATCAATGAATGGCATTAATTAAAATTTAATACCCGTAAATAGAATTTTCATTCATTAAATATATTTCAAAGCATATTTAATGTGTTTGTGTGCCACGTGAGCATAGGAATGTGCTAACATTCGCAATATGTGAATTAAATTGCCATAAACCACACACGCATTTAGATATCAGTGCTTTTACGATAAACAGCGGGAATTCGTAATAGCAAACTAATGGATTTCTAGGATTATAGCGTGAATTTTTTTACTAGTGGTTGGAGGAAAGTAGTACTATTCAGTAGAACACAAGCTTCTCACAAAAATCATCCACCATTAGTATTCAGTTTTAACTAGCAGGTGCCTTTATTTGTAGACAACATCAAAGCGTACATCACAAATTGGAGACAAATCGTTGACAAAGGCTTAGGAAAGAAATATGCGTATTCATGTGCACCATATATGTAAGTCTTAATTTCAGATTTTGTACAAAACTTATAAAAATTCTATAAACTTTTCTTTCCAATTCCATGCATTTTAATTACAATTTCTAGAATAATTTTTGGTATGCAGTTTTATAGCTTATTAAATTCTAATAGAATAAAGTGTTAGTTTTAAGTTGCTAAAGCCTCGCGTTGATTTTTGATAATTTTTTTTGCTGACGTTATAAGGCATTTTCTTCCATACAAAGTATTTTTTTATATGGAAAAGAGAGAGAGAGAGAGAAAAAAATTATCAAAAATCAACGCGATTTTTTAGAAACTTTGAACTTACACTTTGTTATACTAGAATTTAATAAGCTATAAAACTGCATACCAAAATTATTCTAGAAATTAAAATTAAAATGCTTGGAATTGGGATGAAAAGTTTGTGGAATTTTCATAATTTTTACACAAAGTCTGTAATTTAGATTTGTATGGTATTTGTTAGATAAAGAGCTATACTCTTATGAAAAAATATTTAACCTTAAAAGATCAAAAGAAAAGTAGAAAAACTGGTAAAAATATTGATGTGCTATCGTTTGTCGCGGGGTGTATTTATGCGCATTTCATGTAATATCGCCTTCATATACATACATATGTATATATTTACATGCATACTCAAATTTATGCTCCTTCTCGTACTACTATTCTTACTCATACTCATATTCACACTCTTACCCATACTCATACTTATGCTTATATTGGCATCTACTCATACTCATACTCCTAGTTATTCTCATACTCATGCTTATACTCATACTCATATGCATAATCATACTTCTCTCATACTTCTCTAATACTCATACTCATACTCACACTCATACTCATTCGAATACTTATGCTCATACCCATGTTCATATTGGAGCCATATTCATAATCATATTTGTATTCGTACTCATAGTCATATTTCTCTTGATAATCATATTTGTTTCCATATTCATACTCATATATCTCTTCATATTCATTTTCATACTCATATTCATAATCACATTCATTTTCATATTCACTTGCGTAGTAATATTCATTTTCATTTTTACTTAAACATATGTATGTATTTATGTATGTGTATACATTATTTAGCAACATTGTAGGGCACCACAACAGTCGCTAATATCCTCACGCTTCCTTTTTGCAGACAAAAGCACACCGCAAAGCTCCTTTACTATACATACCCGCATTCATTGTTGAACACAAAAAAGCTTTACAAATGAAACATCAACATTCCAATGCGGTGAACTCCATGTTAAGCCAATGTTAAATTTTTACAGTTATTAATAGCAGCACAGCGAATGCAATGTTATCATACTGGAAGCATGGAATATCCACCAACCACCCACTGCACACCCCTTTACAGCAACTGTTACATTTATGTGCACTGTTACAACCACTCGTGCCATGTTGTTATGCTGTTGCATTGCTTCGGCTGACTGTCCGCCTTGCTGCCGGTTGACAGGCAGTGCTTTGCGTGACAGCAATTTGGCCAATTTGCCGGCTGCTTGTTGTGTAGTCGACAAAAGGACGTCGGTGCGTGTGAAGGTGTCAAAAAATACTTGCGTATCAGAAAAAGTGTAAACACTCAAGTGAAATAGCCAAAACAAACTCAAACGTGACTGACAGCACACAACAAGTGGTGCTGCTGTTGGGAGGATAGGCGAAATCATAAGCGGTTGTAGGCGAAAGTGCATGTTTGTTGGTTTTCTGATAAGTGAAAAGGATACATGTGCGTGGGTGGTTATTAAAAGGAATTTAATTAAAATGTATAATACATACAGGCTTCCGGAAACTGTGAACAGACTCCTTTTTATAGTTACGCACTTAAGATGCTTTTCAAAGCGAATTTGATTCGGCTTACGTCAAAAATGAAATTGGAACGAAGCTTACGAATTTATTGCAATATTTTTTTGGAAAACATATATATATATATGTAGTTAAGTAGTGAAAGAATAATAACACAACCAATATCAAGTGTGAAGTACTCAGCGAAATTGAAAGCAATGTTCTAAAAATGCTGAAAATTTAGAAACCAAATTAAAAGTTCATAACATACATTTAAAAAAGGAAAAAAAAACTGCATACAAAAATTAAGTGCGAATATGGTATGTCTCTCGTAAACTAACTGGTTTAAGGGTTCAGCGATAAAACGTACACCCAGAAGTATGTAAATACAAATTTGAAGAAGGTACGTTCATTATTAAATAATTAATTATTTTCGAGATTTCAACTTACTTTTCTCAATATACATTCTTTATTACTGAAACTGCTTTGAAGCCATGGAAAATATGGAAGCTAAATTCTTTTTTACTTTTTTTTTTGTTTTTTTTTTTACAGGTATAAAACTTCCTGCTGGATGCCATTTATCAGGCAAATATTTATTTGTTTAAACTTTTTCTAAACAAGTTTTCCAAAACTGAACTTTCACCAACTAAGTATGTAGTACCACATAGCGATTCCTGAGTGAAAGATCGACCTATCTCGGTAGTCAGTTCGAAAACGCCCTATCTCTCAAAACTTTTTAAGAACGCGCTATTTCAGAATTTGGTTCAAAAACACCGCCGATTCAAAAACGCCCTATTTCAACACATGTACAATACATTTCCATTTGAGAGAGGACGTTTTTGAATCAAATTCTGAGATAGAGCGTCTTTAATAAAATTCTGAAGTAGGGTGTTTCTGACTGTCGAGATATGTAAATCGATTTTGAACTCAGGTGTCGATATACAATAATTTTTTTTTTTTTGTAGAATAAAAAATTTTAAAGCTAACGTTACAACGGTACTGGGGTAAATGAGCGATATGTATTCGTGTAACTTTCGATTATTGTACCCACATAACACTTCGACTGTAGAGTGGAGTAGATTAGTTAAATGCGGTTGACCCAAGTAGGTAACATTTAGACCATAAGCATTGGTTCTTCATTTACCGAAACCTTTCTTTCGATCAACATGTGACCTTTTTGAGGCATTATCCAACTCTAAGGCAGTTTATGAAAAAAAAAAATCATTGGATTATTTCCAAAGTACAATATGGAAAAGTTTGGCGGTCAATTTTATTCGGCGAGGTATTTAGTTTTGATCTTTCCAAAAAGGAAGACACATTTTTGCACTCTTCTCAAATACTATTAACTCTCGGAATTATTGATAGCGCAGACTGCGAGCCCTATATCTTCATGTTACTAACTGATATGAACTTTCCTCTGCCAAAAGGTTTGGCTGCTAGACATTTGGACTGCCTTTATGAATGATTTTGTGCCAGTTCTACATAGATATACCAATTCCAAAGCGATAACACTATGAATGATAGCTGAGCTATAGCGAAAAACATTGTACATCTCATAGTTCTCTAAAACGCTGGATAGTGAGTACCGAGTGTGTTATTTAGACGCACTGCGTGAATACCAATCTGAAAGTGTCTTATCAGTACATCCAACAGAATTGAGTGTTGCAGCATTCGTTGAACTAGTACGAGGCGCTTATACCACAAGTGCCACCCTGATTCCTTAATGACAGCTACCTCTCGTTGGAAAACCTACAGTGATTTGGAAACCTAAATTTAAGGATTATGCAGAGTTCCCTGCAAAATAATACTCCACCGACCCTTCCGTAAAGCTTTGGACATCCGTTTATAAATGCACTACAGCCTCCTTTAGAGAACAACCCAAAATTAAACTTAAGTGACGTTTAAATATTCATTTGAAATTGGTCCTAAGTCTTTTACTACCTCCAACTTTGTAACGAGCGTAGTCTTCTCTGATGCATACCACCAGACGAGACCCCGTAAAAGCAACATGGGCTTCTCTATGGTTTCATAGAGGCATAAAAATATTACCCATCTCTAACCAATTTCCGCCAGCAACTCTATATAACAACTGGTGCCTTCTTCCCGCTTTCCTCAATGTTAGACTTTCACTATAAATTCATATCTAGAACGGACTCTGTCCAAAATTAACGCCTCCGTGAGGCTCTTATACTTTGTAACGAACTGTTAACTGTTAGCCACCACTCAGTCGCCATATCAGATAATGAGGAGTATCCAGAATTTGTGCTTACCGTGCTCTTATTCCGTCCTGCTCAGCTCCTAATCGTTGTTGATGATGCCAATGGTAAAAAAGCCGTGTGGAAACCTCAAAATAGCAAATTTGCTTCAAGTCTGCGAAACTTTTATTTTTTACAAACTTACATTTGGGCCGTAGATTGTGGATCGGTATATCGTTTTTCCAGATCAATGCCCTGATTTCCCAGAAATTTTCATTTTAAGCTTGCATTGTGAATGAAAAAAAATTAATACGGAAATGCATTTTCATTTGGCCATTCATAAAATTTTTATTTATCCATCGATTATCTGCGTTAGCAGCTTGATTTTTTTTTGCAAAAGAACAGGCTTTAAACATAAATATTTTGTATACAAAAAAAAAAAAAATATTTATTTTTCATAAAACTGCAAATAGCTTGGGATAGCGACCGGATCTAGAAACATATAATGAAGATTCGCAATCTATGACTCAAAGTTAAGTTTGCGTAATTTGGTGTATTTTTTTTTTGTCATTTCGAAACTTGGTATTTTTCCTATGGTGTGTTTGGAACTCCACAAGTTTTCTTCAGTCGTTGGGCGGGCTTCATCTCCAATATGTTCCGACTTCGAACGGCACGCTATTGTGAGAAGCTTGTTTAATATATAAGTATGCTGGCAGAGTTTCCATTTCCAGCGACGCGGCGACCGTATTTAGAAACGAAAAACCATTTTCTATATTCCCCGTGAGCCCCCTAATGTCTTGGCAGGGCAGCCACCACAGACAGTCACCTAAAAAACGGGCTCAGAAATGTATTGGCAATTTTTTATTTTATTTTTTGGTTTACTACGCAGTAAACTAATTACTAAAAACCAGGGAATGAAACCGAAACCCAAACCGAAACCGTAACCGTTTAAAACCGTTTCGTTTTTCAAAACCGAATCCGAAACCGTAACCGCTATCTTGACCTGAAAAGGAATGATACCGAAACCATTTCAATCACAGGTTTCAATCGGTTTCCAGAAATTTACAAAAATAATAAATAAAAATTTCTTTGAAATAAATGATTTATTTAACCAAAATCAGCAACATTTTGCTAAAATTCTCGTTAAGTAGTAAATAAGTATGGCAAGGTAACTTTTCGCAAAAATCTGCTGATGACTTTGTTGTTGTGAATCGATAATCGATTAATTATATTTAAGTAGTTTCTTTCCCGTACGCAATGCGAGATCCCGCGTGTGCCCAAAATAGCCCAGAAATCATGCCTGTACTCAACAAAATGGGTAATAGAGAGCGAAAATTCGAGCGTATTCGATCGTAAGTGTATTCTGCCCGAAACAGACCGAAATTTTCTCCGAGTAAAAATGGATAAAGTGTCAAAGTGCATATCAGCTGTATTGTGTTTACATGTTGCCTGCATTTACTTGTTGCTTTTAAGGAAAAGTGAATGGCCTGTTCATGTATTTTCAATCTATGTACTTAAAATCATATTTGTGAAACCAAAACTCAATTTCCAAGTGTTTGCATTTAATACCATGTTCTGACCGACAACCAAAACATTTTTCCTTCATTTTCTTTTCATTTACAACCTTTAACTTTCATTCTTATTTTGCTTTGGCCAGGCAATTAACAATAAATCCGAAATGGCGTATTAAAGATGATAACATATGACTTCCACTTCGATAAATAATCGAAAAAAACTAGTGAAGACACCGATTGGAATGAGTGGAAAGTGAGTTTTCAAGTAGTTTTCAGCGAAAACTGATTTTCGTTTAACAGATTTTATATGGACGAAAACACAAGTTTTAGGTCGAAAACCAGTTTTAGCAACGAAAACATGTTTCCGATGTCGGTCAGAACATGGTATAAGTGACAAAAACAAGAACAACGTGAATCAGCTGTTTCTCGACTTGTGGGCACGAAATGTGGGTTTTTGCGTTTCCGTACTTCTGAACTTTGTTCCATTTTTGAAAGAAAATATTTCTCTTATTCTCTAATTACCAAATCCGGTCCGGATTGTTAGGGAAAGAACCTAGTGTTGATATTATCAGTGAACTGTAATTTTCGATTTAAATAATATCAACAAAATTTCTGTGAAAAACCGAAACCGGAACGAAACCGAAACCAAAACCGAAATAAATTTTGAAGAAAGAAACCAAACAAGAAAGAAAAGAAACACTTGGCAAATCCGAACCCCAAACCGGAACGTTATTTTGAATCGGTTTCATTCCTTGCTAAAAACAGTCATTTCCCTAGGCCTAGGCAAATACTTGCATATTTCTAATAACAGCCCACAAGTAAATTCATTTTTTATCATCAATGACAATACCGCATTGCTCGATTCCCGATAAGATAATGAGCAGTAGTAAATTATTGAAATTATCTCCGAAACCACGCGGCATTTAATTGAGCTCACAGTGAGGTACACAGAAGCAAATAAATTTGCACAATGCGCATACGTTTTTTTTTTTGTTTATTATGAATAAAAATGTTAGGAACCTGCATGAAAGTTAAATCCAAACTAAAACCCTATAAACGATCTTTGTGTGCTCTATGATAAACTTTAAGCAAATCCATCTTAAATATAACAAACTTAAGGTGACGTCAACGGCACCTCACGTCAGTATTGAATTTCAAGTGTTTCAATAAATTCCTAGTGCAAAAATTGGATGCGTCACTGGCTCTTTCAAATAGATTCTAGGTGGCGCTAAACTTTATATGCATATATAATTTAAAAAAACTCTTGTTTAAGGGCCAATTTGGTTGAAGTTCAGTATAAACATTAGGGTTAGGGTGTCTGAAAAACTGTTAATGATGCGTAACGGTCATTCCTCATTTATAGGAAGAGTAGGGGAGAAACTTAGAACCTGTGACTATCAGATCACGAATATGAGCTTTTTGTTGCTTTAAAACTTTCTTCCATTATAGTCAGTTAGTCTGCGATCTTTCAATTGGAAACGACTAACACGATATGTATTCAGGAATGTCAAAAATCGCTACAATCCACTGGAAACCCTATTGTCAGTTATTGGCTCGCAATAAAATGGTATTTTTTTTTTAATGAAAACTGATAATTTGAAAGAGAACAGTTGAGACCGATTTTTGAGTTTTTATTTACTTTTATTACATTTTTTAGTAGAAAATGCACATAAGTAGCAGTTTGGAAGGAAATCGATTCCCCTTTTCTGATTTATATATTACATACATAATAAAAACTAGTTGCAAACAATTGTAGGGGTCCCCAAAAACGAAAAAGATTTTCCAAAAAACTTTGAAATTACATAGATACATAAAAAGTTTTCACCAAAACTAAAATTTGTTTAGTCCTTAGAAAATTTTGGGTATGCTGTTTTACAGATCATGAAGTTTTAAATTGCATGTTTTAAGTGGCCTAAAGTTCGTGTTGATTTTTAATAATATATAAAATAAGAATGTAAACTACACAATATGCAGATGTACCCGAAAAGTTAGCGAAAATATATTAAAAATCTCTCTTAGTTACTTGCAACTTGCACTTTATTATACTAGAATTTGCCGATCTATAAAACTGCATATTCAAAAATTTTATAAAAACTCAAAAAAAATTTTAATTCTGATAAATTTTTTTTATAACATTTCAAATTTGACTTGTGAATTCCTTTCATATTGGGAGAACGGTACAATTGGTTTCAACTAGTTTTTGTAACGTAAAATTTATTAACTAGAACAGCGATTTTGTTCAATCGCTATTTTCCGCACTTTGCACAAAAAAATACAATACAAGAAAATACAAATCAAAAATATGGGCCCAACTGACCTCTTTCTAAATTTATAAGCTTTCATTTAAAAAAATAAGTTAATTAAATTGGTTGAAAAATAGGGGCTCCAGTGAATTATGAATATTAAATTCCAGTATTGAACCACTGTGCACTCTGTGAAAAGTTCGGGCTTTAGTCTGACTAACATCCACAAAAAATATTATTTTCTAACAGCAGTTTCCACAGACAATTTCGAACCTCCCAATATACCTTTGCTACTAAAAAGCTTCTCATTAAAGACATCTGTCGTTCAGTCCTTCCATTTGTCGGTTTACATGAAGAGGCACAACCAGTATTTCCAGAAGTGAGATTTATCCTCAAAATTAATAATTATTTTCTAAGAATATCGTCAGAAGCTTAAACTGAAGATATTCAAAATGCAATTAAAATTCCTTATATAAAATCTTCACTACGAAGCCTTCTGGCAGCACTTGAAGATTTGTATGTGGTTACAAGAGCAAGGTGGAAAGCGCTTTCTCACAGATTAATTTAAATAAAACAAAAATCGGTTGCAGGATGGAGAACACCATTTTAGGCCGCATTCTTTTCATTCAAGATTACTGAAAAGCCATTGAAATACGGGTGTCAAATATGGATTCAAATGAAATTTAAGATATGTATATTTAAAAGTTTTAAAGCTATAATTTACTGATCGTAAATAATTTTAATTTAGAATAAATTCTTTTTGGGAATTTTTTCCTCGTACAAGATGCGTCTTATGCAGATTGCAATTTTTTATTTTTCGAAATTTTGTATTTTACATACAAAAATTTCGAATATTTTTGAACTATTTTCTCAGAAGCTATACGTCAAGGCGAATTCAGACAAGGTGATAGCGGCAGCACAAACACGAAAAACTACACTAACAAATTATGCATACGAAGACAATTAGAACAGAAAAAATTTCCAACAAACACATCATTTTTGCCATCAGCACAGTTCACCTTGACATCAGCTGCTCCGGTAACACCGCCTTGCTATGTGTATTAACAAAGAAGTACTTAGTACATTTTTGAGGCAAAATTTTTGGGAGGATACGATGGAATTTTTATTTTTTTATTTTTTTATTTTTTATTTATTTTTATTTTTTGTTTTTTATTCGCCATTTCACTAAATTGCCGCACGGCATTCAAAAGAATACGAAATAAGCACCGTCGTATGATTTTTTAGGATCAAATGAATTTAGGGCAGCATTAGGTCACCCGCCAAAAATCTATATCTACTTATTCTTGGAGCTTTTTGCAACTGTTAAGTTTGCATGACATTCATAAAGAACGCAGGTATGTAAATTTCTATTTAAAGCGTTACAGTTTGGGATTTATTAAAAAAAATGCTAGATTCTGTTATAAAATATGTACGTGTGTCGCGAAATACCAAATGTCCTTGGCCAAGCTTTAAGCGGCCACAATCTGTTTGTAAGTAATGATACAGCACACGTGGATAAGGCTTACGCCTCCACATCGTAGTGATTTCAATAACGAGGAGCAGCAACACCATTCACTCAGTAGAAGTAGTACGCCCCAGCAACGTTGAACTCAAATATACTGCGCGTAGTTTGATTACTTCAACGAGATTTTACATTTTTTCCCCACTCAAAATATTCATATTTCAACGTTGGACGTTGCTTTAAATCGATTTCCTGCACATAACTGGATACCGCATAAATTTGCCACAATACTCAGAGGTTCTGAAAGTTGGAAGTAGTTTTTGATTAAAAAAATAAAATAAAAACAGAACAAAAAAGAAATACTGGATGATGCGCTGCGTTGTTGAGTATGCAGCTAGGATAGAAACAGAGCAGTTAAATAAAAGACGAGGATGCACTCGTATGTAAATTTGAGCGTGTGTGTGAAATCAGGATATGCTTATCAATATAAATACGTATGTATATTGTGGTGAAAGTCCGTCCATTTGCCGGCAAGCAAATGCTTCCTCTAACACATAGACTGTTTTCGCTTTTCCTGCTGCTCATAGCACTGCGATGATTGCTGACTGACTCACTGTTGTGCTGATGAACTGCACACTTGAAGTGCTGACACGTCCTTAACGCATTTTTCCCCCAAATATACATATACTGCTGCAGCTCAACTTAGTTGCACATTTGTGCAACATTATTACCTTTTTTTTACTTTTTTCTCATTGGCTGGCAATGCGCCAAAGATATTTTCGACAAGCGATTTTTTATTCCTTACATCTTTTATGTCCAACTTGTTTTTTTTTTTTTTTTTTTTTTTTTGACAAAAATTCTTTAGAAAATGTCAACGAATTTGTAGCATAAAAAGAGTCTTTTTGGTAGATATTGTCGCTTGCTGCTGATGGCAGTGCATCAATCAACATTTGAAAAATCACTTTGTTGCATGCAGCAGCAGCGGTAGGAGCAGCAGTGATACCAACAGCAACGGCACCATCATTGCCCCCTTTGCAGTGGAGTAAAGCAATACAAGTAAATTGTTGCAGTTGAATTGATGTAATAGAATTTCGTTTTTTTTTTACATTTTCATCCACTCAAAGCGTTTGCGAATGAATGAGTGAGTAAGTGAGTGAGCGCGAAATTGTGCAGCAAATGAAATTTTCTTTATCCAAATATGCAGTGGGATTACCAAATGCAACTACGTCCATGATAAAGCCACGATTCGCAATTCACACCGCTGAAAGGATGTACAAATATATGTGTTGCTCCGTTCTGCGCTTGATAAAATAAATCAAATCGCGCTTTAGTGGTTTGGTATGGCGGACAAAGAGTAAAACACTTAATGTGTCGCAAAATACCGCAGTAGTGCAAAAAGAGAATTTTTTCGATAACTCGTTTTTTCAGTAAAGTATCTGTATACATATGTGCGAGTACATATGTACATACATTTCGATGAGGAAATACTTACACATACAAATACATATACTTATGTACATAGATAGTGAGCGAAATTTAAACTACGAAAACCAACAATCGATTATAAAGAAGGCCGTTGTCGCAAATGCGGTTGCTTTACTACACTAATTTTTTATCAGCTGTCTAACTCTAGAACGACGATTTCCACAAATTGTCTGTTAACTAAGATTTCTAAAAATCTTGAGTTTTTGCTAAGTCAGAGTATCTCAAGGCCTCTCTCATACACAGTTAACTTAAAAATAAGCCATCCCATAAAATTTAAGTGTCCGCCATAAGTTGCAAAGCCATAATTATCGAAAACAATAAATATGTTTATCGATAAAAGCCACATTACAAAACTCCATAAAATATATCGTCACCGATGTTTGTAGCGATGCTTAAAAATTTATTAACTGAAAATATTCATCGATAACTATAGATATTTATCGAAAATTTTATCGAGAATAATTCGATAAATTTTAAGAAACAAATTATATAATAAACGTGTGTATGTATATATTTTTAAACTATATTTGTTATCGATTACATTATATGTATATCGATATCTTTATATTATGGCAAAAAAATGCAATAAAAAATCACGTTAACGAGATTCGTAAAGAGGCAGTGTTACTTTGGCAAATGAAAATATTTATTGATAATTATGTTTATCAAAAAAATTTTGACGACAAATGTGATGAAAACTTTTTAAAGGAATAAATACATTTTGAATCATTTTGCGTTAGCCAGCTATTAACACATCAACTTTTATAATTTATTACTAGTTTGGGGGCATTCACTTTAAAGGAAAATGCTTCGAAAACCTTAAAATCTTTGACGCTAGGGCTTATTATTTTTTGAAAAAGAAATTTTAAAGAATAAAACTATGCATGTATATTTTGCTATTAAATTAATAATCGATAATCATAAATATATCGATGTATATCTCTTTCGATTAAGAATCGATAACACCTTTACGTTAACGATATGACTTGGCATCTTTAGCTGAAAAATTACCACAAAATTAAGTCGCAAACGAGACAATCATTAATTATAGCTTTAAAGATATACTACGTAAGGATGGGTCGATATTAGCATACATACATTGATGGAAAAATTTATCGGGCACACTATTTAGGATAAAAAATTTTAAATAATTTTTTAAATTTACTACGACGTTATAAATAAAAAGTTTTGACAGCTGGAAAAATTTAAAAAAATTTATCGATAATTATTTTTACCGAAAACCTTAGGCAGTATTTCGATAACTTTATATAAAACAAAATTATTTATACGAGCATTGCATTATTCAATATAAAAATATCAATTAATAGAGGCATTATTATAAAAAAATTACTCGGAAACCTCGAAAGTTTTGGCACATTCATGGAGCTAAGAAAATTTCTATAAAAATATTTTTTCAAGTTTAGAAGTTTAAGTTTTTCGATTTAAGATAATGGCCTTTTTTCAAGTAGACTAAGTCAAATTATCCAATTGTTTCAAAAATTTTAATTGTTTTTTTGGGCACCGGATCCCACTGTCTTATTTTTATGTAGAATCGGAGGCTGATGCCGAAACTCGAACTATTATTTTTTTTCTATGGAAAAGTTTTTGAGATATTTGCAATTTACCATTATTCAGCTGAAACAAAAAAATGTGTCCACTTAATCTGAAGAATTTTTTAATCGTTCCAAATTTTTTTATGATAGGAAAAAAATTTTAAAGTTACTAATAAAGAAAATCGATAGATATGAAAAGTTGTGAGTGATCCAATGAAAATGCGCAAATAATTTTTTTATATGAAATATCAGCAGGAAAGAATTTTACTAAAAAATATGCTTTATTTCAATCCATACTCACACACTTACTCACAAACTCTCAGATTTATAATATAAGTAGGATTCAATTTTACTTGTCAATTAAAATCCTAAAATGGTGGCAACCCTTGTCAAAAATATTTTCAAAATAGGTGCAGCTTTCGTAAAACCTCTCTCGTTTGATAGCCACATTAAAATATTTTATTTTATTTGTTAATCAAATTTATTTTAATATTCCTTTTTAAAATATGTTTGAAATACATTTTTTGAAACCCCCTTCGTTTCATCTTCATATTGTAATAGTTCGTTTTTTTATTAAATTGATTTTAACAATTTGAACGGGTGGCAAAAACAAATGGTTTTTAACTTCTTTGGGTACATTTTTTAACTTTTAATTTAACTTTTTAAGCAGATGGCAACCCCATTTAAAAATTTTAGAACCCCTTTCTCTAGACGTCTAATATTGTAATATTTTATTATAATATTTTATTTAACTTTTTAATTAATTGGTTTTAACTTTTTAGGCAGGTGGCAACCCCCTTAAAAAGTATTGTCGAAAAAAACGTTGTGGAACCCCTATTTTATTTAAACTATTAATTAATTGATTTGAACTTTTGAAAAAGGTGGCAACTCTTCAAAAATATTCTATATATCGAGCCCTAACCGCCAAAATAACGTAAGCGACATTTTTTCAAAATTTTATTTTTGATACAGATTGATCTAGATGCTCTAGGAATATTTCTGCATCAAAAAGAACATTTAAAAAAAAATGTCGCTTACGTTATTTTGGCGGTTAGGGCTTGATATTATAACCCGTCTGCGTGAAAAATTTTATTAAAATACGTAAACTTTCGCATTTTTAATATCAGTATGATTTGGAAAAGCTAAACAAGTTTTCATCAAAATTTCCAATTTTCTAATCTAAAATTTCAGAAAAAAATTTGAGTATGCAGTTTTATAGCCCATTTTAAGAATAATAAAATGCAAGTTCCAGGAGAATACAGATTTTAGTTGATTTTGAATAAACTTTTTTTTGCTATGCTATTTTGCTCTTTTTTTACATATAAACATAAATTTCTTATAAAAGAAAATGCGCGAGACCGTTTGCAAGATAACAATTTCAAAAAATCAGTGCGAGATTTGAAAAGCAACGCGAATTCTTAGCTGCTTCAAACATGCGCTTTGCTTGAATCTTTGATTTACAGTGACTCAGAAAAAAGAAATTATTAAAAATCAATGCGATATTTTAGCCGCTTGAAACTTGCACTTCCCTGGACTAAAATTATATGGGCTATAACAAAGGTTGTAAAGACTTAAATTAAAAGTTGACGTTTTGATGAAAATTTTTTGGATTCTCCCAAATTTTGTATAAAGCTTGAAACTCTGATTTATATGGTTTTAGTAATAGCATGGACAATTTTGAATATTTAAAAAACAAGTCACCATGTGGACGTCTGTTTGCGTCACTGTATATCATAGTGTTGCAGCATAAGATCCCACAATATAATTTCGAATGCTTCAGTTAAGCTGAATTTCATATAAAGTTTTGTTTAAGTCAAAGATTATTATTCCCTCTTTTTGTTGGCTTGGTGATTCTTCCTGCCAAATCACCCTCGTTTTCTGAACTTTCACTCCTCTTTGATTTCCTTATTTATCTTCTTCTCTCATGTGTATTTTTTCATTATGCATCTTACAAAAATTTTTGTTGGGTTTCACGAAAGTTAAGGTCAGAATACATATATATATAAACAATTTCTACAAAGTTCATTCATGCAGTTGATACACACATTCACTTTTGTGCTATTTAATTTTAAGAAATAAAAAAAAAATTTGTACATACAATCACATTTCTTTGCATACGTACATATGTCTTTTTCGGAATACACTTTTGTACATACATACCTACATATGTACGTATAAATAGTTTAATACTATCGCAAATGCAGAGACTTAGCTGCATTCAGCAAACGATTTGCTTGATTCTAAATAAAAAAAAAAATTATTTCCCTTTTTTCATTTTACTTGTCAATCTACTTACTTTATACGCGTTTTGCGCATTAAATTTCAATAACGAATTTAGGGATATTCAGACAAGTAATGGGGTTTACGTGCGTGAGTGCTTTGAGTTATTTTATAATACTCTGCAAAATACCATAAGAGAGTTCACATGCATTTTTCAGTATGAAAACTTAAAATACATGCAATGCGGAGAAGCGAATAATGTGTCACAAGTTAAACAGACTGGTTTTGTGTCACAAGTTAAACAGACTGGTTTGTTTTGTTAAATATCAGCAAAATTATTTAGAACTTCTAGCAAGTTTTTATTTCTTTTTTTTATATAAAAAAATCAGCAAAGCCCAACTAAAAGTTATAACTGCTAATCCGGGGATTACCAATTTACCCTATATCCTTATCAGTATCTTTATTAGACCTCAGCTAGATCTAATACGATTAGCATTGGTCTACGTGAATATTAGAAACAGGATTCTTCGGGTGCGACTGGGTCCTTCTCAGCATGCCTACTGCACTACAGATAAGTGATAAGTGCTGTCTTCCATACAATTTTCAAAATTATAGAGCATATTTTAAGAACATAGACCTCGTTTTGGGAAAGTTAGGAAAATCCCTGAGTACTCGTATCATAGCAAAATGTTTCGGTGCCTATATCAAGCAGTCTGTAGTGGATGACCATGGCCAACGACGTCCGGGAGGAATTGGAAAGCTGAGGCCGTTGGGCTATCGCCTATACTGACAACCTGCCACTCATCGCCAAGAGAAAGTTTCGGGCAGCTCTTTATCATCTTATGTAGGGGTAATTAAACCTAGATAATGACAAATTGGTCTGCTAGTTGCGTACAGGTAAGAAGGAGGATATCCTATTCACCAGGAGGTACATTTCGGTGGCATTTAATTTGTACTCACTGAGAGGGTCTAGTATTGAGGCATAATCTCAGACGGGAAGCCATCCTGAAAGTCTGAAAGTACTGATTAGCGATTAAGAAAGGCATCATCGGTTGCTCTATTTTGCTGTAAAAGAGTTCGGGCTGTTCTTCAAAGGTATTCAAATGGTTCTATGAAATTATCAAAAAGCCAATTGTGGTGGATTGGCTGAACTCACTAGAAAAATCTACATTGACTATTGGTCACGGTGTTTAACGTTATGCTTGGCGTCGGAACTGCACACATTTTGGGGTAAAGCTGATACAGTCCGATCAGCCAGCAAGCTTCTCTGTCCTTCAACCCAGCTTATGAGCATTTTTTCGATCTGTGGAAACTTCAACGTCATACCTGCAGCTTAGCGCCTGGGTTTGTATTGAGCTTAGAGGCGTTTGGATTCTCCTCTGCACGCATTCCTTTAATGAGAGAATGAAAGTGTGCCAGAGGTCGGGTAAACATTTCCATGGACGGATGAAAGTTGTACTGTAGAGTTTGAGTTCAACCGAGAACATACACCATTTGTAGACTATTTTCAACTCAGGTTAGTAAGATTTTCAGGGCACAGTTACATTACAAGACACTGCAATACTGATGAATTGCTCGGACGAGGCAACTTGGGGGTCACCTCTCCTGACAGGTGGGGTTTACGAGCTATAGGAATATAGGAATAGCGCATGCCGAGTGAATACCCGACATGCAAAGATTACAAAGTACTGCGGGCCTTTAATAAAGCGCAGGTAGTCAAAGGACTTTAGTTAGCTAGCTATGCGCCAACTCTAGGACTGGAACGACATTGTCCAAACAAAAGCTCATGCACTACGATTTACTTTCGTCTCGGAGCCTTTTTTGTCGCAGCTGCCTGGAGGATGACGTGGTAAAATAGTCTGAACATTTACTTCTCAACTGCCTACAATTCTATTAAGTTGGAAGATTACGGGGGAAAATGATTTCAACCTTTTCTTTTCAGCTTTCAGCTCAGCTTTCGAGAGATATATTTTTTAACGTTAATTAAGCATCTCATTAAAACAATAACCCTCACAGGCATACTTCAAGCCATTTGTTCTGCTGCATACTTTCATTGGCCTTGCCACATTATCTATTCAATCAGTTTTACCCAATTGCTAATTAATTGACTATCAATGAGACTCGCATCAAATCAGATGCCTCATCATTCATTCTATACCCATTAAAATCAAAATCAGAAACTCAATGCCCCTTTCACAAAAACCTTCAAAATATATTTATTTATAATAAAAGCCATTAAGCCAGCATTAATTGCACTTCTCATCTTTAAACGTACTCGATTGTCTTCGCTTGTCCTTTTTTGTCTACAGCCAAAGTCCTTTGCACTTATTTTTATCATCCTTTCCCAGAACACGAATGCGAACTCAATAATTACGATTTTCTATCAGAATAAACGCGCATCCCTTTTTCTTAGACTAATGTCCTTTTTATCGGCGATCACCAACGCGCCAGCAGGAATAAAACGCTTCAATTATGTAGTAATAAAGTAATCACCCGTTCTTCAAATGCAAGTCTTACTATAAAAACTCAACTGCAGACGAAAAGAATATAGAAGAAGTATGCGAAAAAAATGTATGTAGTTGAAAAAATTGGCACAAAATACTCACAGGAACTTTTTGCTGCCTGCTGATGGCAGAAATAAGCATAGGCAACATCATTGCCATGCCCACTTTTTACTTTTGGCAACCATTTCGCCCTCAATCAGTCTTGTCCTAATCTTTTTTTATGTTTTATTGCTCTTTCACTTTTCCTTATCATCGTCATTGTTATCGTTATTCTAATTTTCATTAGCTTTTTAATTGCAGCCAAATGAACTCATTTGTCTTCTTATCGGTCGCAATCAACACAACGCAATCACTTACTGAGTGTCCTCAATTGGCAAGCGAACTGACAGCGTTATTATGCATGTGTATGAAGTTGAGAGCCATAAATGATTGCTGAAATAAAGTAGTGTGAATATTTTTTGTGCATGCGCTCGTGTAACACACATATGCACATATTTGTAACAGTTTGTTGTTTTTTTATTGGCAACATGGGGGCAAGTCAAATGTGCCAAAAGATAATAGCGATAACCATAAAGAGAAATTTGTCTGCCAAATGCAATAAAATGTCATGATAAAATTGATTAGACTACACTACTTTGGGAAAGTATGAACACATTTGCATTAGGAAATGTTTTTTTTTTTTTTGGTAAAAAAAATATTTATCAAAAATGTATAGAGCCTATACATTAAATACTGAGGCGTAAGTGCTACTAAATTTTTTAGCCTAACATGATTTCTTGAAAGTGAAAACTTAAAAAAGTTTTTTCGTACTTAATGACTGGTCATAATATTTTGCTTATTAAAAAATTTGTTATCATTTTTTTTCATTAAAAAAATGTCCACTAAAATAATTAATCAAATCGTATGTCCTTGAAAAATTTATATAAAATGTAGGCACTAAGAATTGGGCAACAACTATTATTGGATTGCAAAAGGTGTAAATAGAAAACTGCACTGTAAAAGGTTGGCATGTGAACCATTTAATTTAAATAAATTTCGCATACCCTCACATTTTGGTATTCAGGTTTTTTGCCCACTCTTTAGCATGCAATAGTCATAGCCCCATTTTACTGTACACATTTTGTATAAATCTTTCAAAGGCTCAAAATTAGTATACGCTATACACCTTTAGTTATAAATTTTTTATGTTGACTTTTTTTAATAACCAAAAATTTATGTATATTCAGCTTAAAGTTATCAAATATTTTTGACTAGTTTTTTATTAATCAAACATTATATCTAACTTTTAAGCACCACAAAAATGTATGACAGAAATGTGAGACTAATTTTTAACCGACATCCAAAAAGGGAGGAGGTTATCAGTTCGTGGGAATCTTGTTTTTTTTTTTTTAACTTTGGACCACGTCAACCGATTTCGATAATTCTTTTTGCATCGGAAGTAGAGTATCAGAGGTGGTCCCATACTAATCTGGTTTAGATCCGATCATTGGATTATGATGCATATATATATATATATATATATTACTTTTTTATATTGAAGTCGGTTTTTTTTTGGTAAAAATTACTTGTTTAATACCTAAATTCGTATGGCCGTTTTTAATTGCCAACATTTTGAATTGCCAAAATTTATGTGTTTAATTTGTAAACGCCGATAAATACATATATGCCCAGTTTTTAAAATTTTTTCGAGTTCATATATTCGGTTTTTTAAAACCCAAAAATGTACGCCCAATTTTTTTTGGTAAAACATAGGTCTAGTTTTTATGTGAACAAAACCGTATTCATATTTTAATAGCTTAAAAATAAACGCTGAGTCCTATATCGCTAAAAATTTATTAGCTGTTTATTAACAAAAAATGTATGTCTATTTGTAAAATTATGTCAAATTTTTAAATGTCATAAAATATAAGCTCAGTTCTTAATTTTCCAAAAAAACAAATTCCTTATTTTAAGAGACAAACAAACTACATACATTGCTTCTTAACATAACCAGAACTTATGTCCAACTTTTATTTATGTCTAGATTTTAAGTCTACAAAAGTTTTGTCCAGTTTTTAAACGGCCACGAATTTACGCTGAGTTCTGTATCACCAAAAAATTGCTTACGAATTGCATACTAATAATCATAAAATGTGTCTTAATTTTTATGCCCCCAAAAAAGTGTAACCAGTTTTTTAAATCCCAAAAAATTTTGTCCAATCTTTAAATGGCAAAAAAAATATTTCTTGCTTAAAAATTTAACCAGCTTCTAGTTTTCTAATAAACTATGTCCTTTTTTATATAAAAACTTTAGTTTTTTTTATTCGGTCTTGCTTTTGAAAAAAAATACCATGTCTAAGGTTATTAACTTATTTTTTCGTGACAGAGGTTCGAAATGCGAAACTCGTTTCAAATTTCTATTGTCGCAAACAAAAAAGAGCTATTAAAAAATTATTTTAAGTATATGTCAATGGTCCTCTGCAATAAGGACACAAAGCAAAATTCAAAAAATAAAAACTCTTACTACTCTTAAGTGTCCTCTGTCCCTAATCCTTGTCTAATCGATGTCTTATACTTACTAAAGTAAGTATCAATGATTACTTAAGGAAGTCGTAAGTATTAAACGTGGATTATATAAGGATTAGAGAAATCAGCTACTTAAAAGTAGTAAGAGTTTTAGTTTTTAAAATTGTGTCGTCATTGCAGAGGGCCAACGATATGTAGCGGATCGACGGCGGAGAGCACGACAACTACGGAGGCATAACACTTCGCTTGTATGTATACTTTCTAGTCGTTATACTAACCACTTAACTGTCGGAAATCATATTTCATTGATTCTTGGTCAGAACTATCAACTGGGGTTCCAGCATCGTGTGTCATTTCTGAATCATAAAAAGATCCACACTAATGCTGGCATAAAAAGCTGAACTTCAGTGAAATGTGGTAGGAGTGAATTCCACCATGAACCTTACTTTTAGAGACATGGGTAAGGATACTAATAGACTTTAAGACCAGTTTCAGGAGTATATAGAATTTGTTTCAATTACTTCTAAAAAAAAAAGGATCCAAATGTCAAGTATTTTCAACATCATCATCACACACTTTGGCTGAGCAATCCAAAGCGGATCGGTATCTTCCGCGAACATTTTCTGCAAAACACTGAATCCGTGCTTAAGTGTTCGCTGAACTGTTCAGTATATCAGTATCCTCGGCATAGGCCAGTAACTGTATCGTGTTCTGTATAATGGTGGCTGTGATCTTAAGGCTATTATCGTAAAGTATTTAACACAATAAAAAATTCCTGCCAAGAAAAATAAGACATAAAATTCAGTTACACGAAAACATCCATTATTAGCGAAAGATTACAAAAGTCGAATGGCTGAAGTGTGCCTAGCGTTGTTCCGGAGGGGCAAGTAAAGTCTGGCGGAACGAAATGTGAGAAGTATTTGATTTGTTAATGCTTTCGGTTGGTTAGAGTAGGCCAAACGATGCTTTTTGCATTCATTGTATATTTCAGAGTTTTTAGTGGTTTTCTCTAATGGCGTTTTCTGTAATGAGCTAAAGTGCTATGAACCAAAACCATTTGCTATAATTAAAGTTTTTCACATTGCTTTCTTTTTACGTATAACACATTTGGCGTATTCTATCAGCTACGTAGTAGTTATTAAATCAGCCGCACCTCTCATATTTACCATGTCAGATGCCTGCGCAAGGGGTTGTTATGGTATTTGTTATTGTTGTTATGTTTTCGCTTCTTTTTTGCTCCTCATATTCCCGCTATTCTCATTAACGTCATTCAACAAATGTTTAATTTGATCATTAATCATGGCGACGGCCAAGCAGCTAACCGAGCTATCGTCATGGCCGCCACAACGACTGTTACGATAACAATAAAGAACAACAGCAACATGTTGACTAGTGTGTAATCACGTACAAATAAGTTAGTATGTAAATGCTAACTACTTGTATGTACATGTGCATGAAGTGGTGGTTGTAAGCCATAAACACGCTTAACATTAACCATTTGCTAAGACCGGATCTTGCTCTATGCAATGTCTAGTTTTACTTTCTTCTATTATTTTTTTTTTATACTCCTTCACTGTCATTTATCTTGCTTTCAGCAGCCATATGGCTACTACTTCACCGGCTGGCCAACTACTAATTCCATCATAGTGTATCTACGAGTACATATGTAGCTAGCTACGTGCGATTGCGGCAACACTAATCATCTGCTAGGAACTGAGCATAGAAGGAAGGCATTCACTTAAACTATTTATAAATATGTACTTAGATTTAATTTTATGTACAATGCCTAAAATCTTATAAGGACATAGTTTCATACATATGACCCACATATATATTTAAACGCTTAAAAGCTTAAACTAAACATGAATTTGTGGTAATTTAAATACGGGACACAAATTTATTGTAGATTTTAAATTGGACATAAATTTACGGTGGTTTATAAAGTATTAATAATTTTTAAAAATATAAAACCTGGACATAAATTATGGTCGGGCATAGATTTGTCGTAATTTGAAAAATGGACATAAATTAGAGTAATTTAAAAACTGGACATAAAAATGAGACATACAAATTTAGTAAATTAAGAACTTGGCATAAACTCTTTGGCCATTTCGGAAACCGTCTTTTAAAAACTGAGCCAAATTTTTGGTATTTCATAAACTGGGCATATATCTTTGGTCATTTAAAAGTGGGCGGAAATTTTTCTTTTAAAGGCAGACCAGAATTCTTTTTGCGTTTAAAAATGGGCATATAATTGCTGATTATTTGAAAAGGGGGCATAAGTTATTTATAATTTATAAAGCTAACATACTTAGATATCTGGAAATTGAAAAACTGGACCTAAATTTTGGTCAATCAAAATCTGAACATATTCTTGGGTCATTGAAAGAAGATATAATTGTTCTATATTTGAAACCCGGGCATAAACTGTTGGTCATTTAAAAGCTGGACATAGTTTTTAGTCATTTATGAATCGAACACAAAATTATGGTGATTTAAAAAGTGGACATAAATTTTTGGTCATTGAAAAACTAGACATAAGTATTTGGTCCTTTAAAACTGTATATAAATACTTATTATCTTCCAAAGTGCACATTAGTTTTTGATTATTGAAAGCCTGGACATAAATGTTTTGTTTATAAAATTAACATATGTATGTATGAAAATATATTTTTTTTAATTGAAAAACTGGACATATATTTTTTAAATTTAAAAACTCAACCTATCCTTAAGTCATTTAAAAACTGGTTACCATACTTAAAATACGGACATACATTTTTGAATATATGGTTATTTATCAATTGGGCATAAAATATGTTGATTTAAAAACGGGACATAAATTTTTGATCATTAAAAAGTATAAAAATATAAATATTTGGTCATTGAAAACTGGACATAAATTTTTGGGCATTGAAAAACTGAATACTAAATATATGGTTCCGCTTGCCATGATCAGTTGTTTATAATCAATTTCAATTACTAAATATTTATTTGCAATTTTAAATTATAAACATAAAATTCACTCTCTACTTCAAGATGACAAGTATATGACTTATAAAAAAATTGTCATGTTCAGTTTTAATAGACCAGAAGTTTATGCCCGAAACTTTAAATTATCAAAATTGCATGGCAAACTTTTGAAGTGATGGAAAATTTAAGTATGCGCCATTAAAAAATTTCCAAAATTTTTGTCCTGTCTTTAATTGACTAAAAGTGAATGCTCAACTTTGAAAAGACTAAAATTTCATATCTATGTTTAGAAAATTTTACGTTCAACTTCTAAATTGCCAAAATTTATGTCCGCTTTTTGAGTGGCAAAAAATTATGCCAATTTATTTTAATAAACTGAAAATTTGTGTAAAATTAAAGACCAAAAATGTAGAAACTTGAATTTTCAAATATTTATTTATTTAATTTTTTTACTATTCACTCTTTATAATATAGCTTTTCACGCCCCTTCTTCTTTATTCTTTTCGCCTACATACATACTTATATTTTTCGTAATAGCCGTTTTTATGCCTCTTTGATAGTTTATTGGTCACCATTTTGCAAATTAGCGTTTGTTTGTGTCCTTATTTCTCTTTTATTTTCCGTACGAGCTTTCTGATTCTTTCACTTGCAGCCTTACCTAGCGAAGTGCAGCTGCGGGCCATGTGCACAACACGCTTTGCATTATTGGCTAAGCATAAAAGCAGTAAATGGTTGTAGAAAAGAGAAGGATATTTGGATAGGATGCAGATAAGAAAGCGTAATTTGATCGAAGTGCTTGCAGATTATATGGCAAACTAGCCGCTTACCATCAATTCTATGTAACCAAATGTGCTTCTCGTTTATACTGGCAAGTGACATTAACGATGTTGCTAATTGTATTAGGACAGGTCAGAGGCCAGGGCTGACTTAAGCTTCTGGTAAATGAGTACATAAATATTATAGGCAATCGTTCAAAAAAAAAAAAAAAAGCTGGCAAATCTGTGCAGCCTTGTTAGCTGGTATACTCATATGCCTGCGAAATAAGAACTCATTGAATCTTTTCTCGGACGGCAAAGTTGACTTAAGCTTTTATTAATTTTTTGTCAATCTAAATTTACTATCACTTTCTTGGGATACCAAAACCTTATCATTCAAATTTGTCGTCCACATGTGACAGGAAGTTCGATGCCTTAATGGAATAACTTCGATAGAAAATGGTGAAGTTCACTTAGCGGCAGCTGCGTTAAAGACGAAAAGTAGGAATTCTCCTCACTTCCTGTTGTCGGTTATCCCACTTCTCTGCCGTTCCAAGCGTACATTTTTCTCTCCAGCTCCTACCCACCTAGAGTGCGGTTACGAGAATGGTAGTGCCTTAGAGTCATTCTTGCTTGGTCGCTCAGCTGTTGCCGGGAATAGCTTTCCGAGCTGTTAAGGATTACTGAGAGCAATTCGTCACCTGCTTCCGTGATGCTAATGTACTCACAGCTGCCTACCAGTCGCTCCGCTGCTTCTGAGAGTCACCCGTTGTGCTACTAGTCGCTCTCCGTTCCCGCTCGATATCTCAGTAACAACAAACGTTACCGTCAAAGAACTCCCACCCTCTATCTCCTTGGAAGCAAGATTGTCAGAACTCTAGTTCAGTTGGTCAGTCTCAAGTTCAAGGTTTCTGCCAGAAAAACTGTGTTGAGAAATATATCTAGCTTATGGATAGTTATATTTTTGACAGTAGTGTAAGATGGAATTTCAAAAAAAATAAAAAAATAAATATTTTGATTACATAGTCTGGCCAACTAAAAATTGTCTATCTGTGTTAAGCTCTTTTAGTTGGTTTAAGCAATTTATTCAGCACCGTTTCCATTCAGGGAGGTAATTTCGAAATTTTCAACGGCACTAGAAGCGTTCCTGACAGGGTGGTAGCAAAATTTCTTCTCAGACAAAGAAGGAGTGCTCAACGAGCCCTGATACAACTGATTACGGGGCACAATCCATGGGGACGATATATGTTCACCATAGGCATCATCGACGCTACACTGTGTAAATCTTGTTTGGAAGATGAGGATAGTATAGACCATTTTATCTGCGGCTGTCCGGCCTTCGCCAGACTCACACGCTACATTTTTGGAGCGGATACTGAGAACGGACGAGATACATTCTCTCAACACGAAGATTCATAAAGAAACTGCCAAGTTTACAGAGGAGCAATGAATTCCCCTCCCACCTATATATACTTTTCTCTCAAAATCCAGTCTCTAGGCCAAATACTGCCTGAGTGCCTGGTTTTCCGGCTACCCACAATTCCACTCCACTCCATTCCACTAGAACTAGTGATGGCACGATTAATCGAATAACCGCTTATAATCGGTTATTTTCATTCGGTTAACGATTTAATTGCATCGAAATTTTCATTTCGATTAATCGAGTGATTAACCGATTAATTTTTCAAAATAATCGAAAAGAAACCATCAAAAATTTACTATTTTACTCACACAATAATGTATGAATCAAAATAAGCTGGTATGTTTTTTACATTCTCGTATTCTGCAAAATTTTTTAAACGATATTTTTGCCAAAAACCACAACGCAAGCTTAACCTAAGTAGTACTAAAAAATCACAACCCAGGTATGCACATATTTTCATTTTATTTTCCGAATTCGGTATTGCGCATTTTCAAACAGAAAAATACCAAAAATCAGTAGTAGGTACCAGATACCTCAGTCTTGGAATTTTTCATACAAAAATTTAATAGGCTACAAAACTGCATACTGGAATCTTTCCACGAAATCTAATTAAAAAGCTGGAATTTTTTGTTGATTTTTTTTCAATATTGCACAAAGTTTGATATATTGATATTTATACGTTTTTTTGCTAAAGAATATGCTATACTTAAAACATATCTAAAATTAAAGAACAAAAAAAAATCTTGTCGTTCGCTATAATTTTGACACGTGGTGTTAGTCAGTTTTTATAACTTATAAATGGTTTTTTATTAATTTTCGGTTATCGGTTAATTTCTTACGATTAATTGCAATTATTAATCGAATGCTTTCGATTAATCAATTAATCGATTATTAAATCTTTTTTCCCATCACTAACTAGAACTGTATATCGGTTTAGGCCGAAGCCTAAAAATTTCGCCAATTATCTCTCTCCTTTGCGAATTTCGGTCACCAGGTCCTTCTGGTGCTGTTTTTTCTGAAATATTTTAACAAACAGTTTAGATTTTAGGAACAAACAGAAATTAAAAACAAAAAATTGTTAATGAGAATAAACACAACGGTAATTGAAAACGATAATAGGAGCAAACACTAAACCACTTCATTTCCTACATAGCAAACAACTGAAAACATAAACGTGACGGGAAATCCGCTGAGTGCTAAATTAAATATGTACTGAAGGTCGCCAAGAAGATTTAAGTCCAGGTAAAAGTATGAAAAGCATAAAGACTAAAGCAAAATTTAAGAAAACTGTAGGCGAAGATGCAATAATAAAAGAAAATGGGCGGCATATAAGCATGTATGAGAAAGTTGAAAGAATTTCGATAGTAGGCAATTGGGACAACATCAACTATGCAGAGGATAGCCTGCGGGAAATAGAAGAGGAGGCATATGTGGAAGGAGGACAAGGAATGTAAGGTTGTACACAACCTTCTTTTTGCTTCGTGTGCTCAAAAGTTGATCTTTTTGTTTAGAGGAAGCTTGCTGTTGCTTCGCTTGTGGGCTGATTCTATTCCAAACGCACACGCACATACATCTATGCGCTTACAAAGCATCAAGCGCCTGTGTAGGTGTGTGCGTTTTATGTGGACGAGAGCAGCAAAGTCAACGAGTTCAACAGCCCTGAAAGTTGTCGAACGTACGCATTAAAACTTTTCGCATACAACGCAAGCAATGACTTCCTACGTCAACGTTGGCATCCACCAACAACGCCATCAGCAACGGAAGCAATAATATTGCTGCTTGGCATCGTGAACTGTGTGCGGCGCGCACTTTGTAGACGCCCTTGCGCCTAAAAGTTGAATGCGTTTTATGAATGACAGCTGTGAGTTTGCAAGTACGTATACTAGTTAACTGAGAGAAGGGACAGTGGAAACAAAGCATCGATGAGAAGAAAAAATGCGTTGGTAACAAAACTACAACAACACAACAAAAATAGGAAGTAAAGCAAAGGGCGCCGTGGTTTGGGTAGACACATCAAATATTATTTTCTCTTGTTGCAATTTCCTACTGCCTTTACAATTCGTTCCTGTATTTTTTTCATGTTTTCTCATCTTTCTCTTCACATTTTCTTTTCTTGCCTTGATTTCACTGCGGCATACCACAATGTCTGCCGTCTGTTAACTGCTCGCCTCCTGCGCCTAATCAAATTTTCTCATCATTTCCAGCCATAAAAGTGTCTGCGTCTGCTTACCTTTTTGCCCGCCTGCCTGCCTGCCAGCTTTCTTTTTCTGGCTATTTTTCGCTTTTGTTCGCCTGTTTCGCTCCATTTGCGGCCTTCAAGTTGAAGACTTCTATTCTTTCCACATAAACAATTTTTTGTGGTACCTTTTTTCTTCAGCATTTTTACTTAAATATGCAAGTGCTTCTTCATTTGAGGTTTTTAGCCAAACATTTCTATAAGTTTGGAAACTTTTCTTCGTTTTTTTTTACTTTCTACTTTTTGACTCTTTTGTTCGGTGTTTGGTAAAATGTTCAGACATGACCTGCTTTCAAATTTCCATATAACAGTATTTATAAATTTACACAATATGCAGCAATCGACAGGAGGACAGGAGCAGGTGGCGAGATACTCATGCAATTGGAAAGCGTGTCAGGGAGTAAGTAGAATTCGCTTAGGCGTAAAAATTTTGACTTGTAATAAATTTAATTTTTAAGCGCACAAAAGCATAGACAAACTCATTTGTGGGTGAATGAGCTGTTAAAAGTTTCGAGAATGCTTAAAGTATTTTAAAGCGTTTTTATTGGCTTTGGGTGCTTTTCTTATCTAAAGAAAATTTTATCAACTTAAATTCTTTCTTAGTATTATTGCATAAATGAAAGTTTGATACCATTTTCAGGTGGCAGCTGGCTCTCATGAACACTTTTTTTTACGTTCGTTGTTCGAGAGGCGCCTGCATTCAAAGAACTCTAAAATTCCCCTACAGTAACAGCTGCATGGGCACCATATCTACTTATTTATGCGAATATTTCTATAAAATCGTTTTTTATGCTAAATTTTTGGTGGTATAATTTTAGGAGCTCCTGTCATACATTTAACATAGCTAGTAGAGTTGGGTACTTTAGTTCTTTTGAGCGAACCGTTCAGTTATAGTTCGCGCAATTGATCAAACTTATATATGAAATAATAAATTTAACAAGGTATGTATGTACGATGTGTAAACACTTACATACTGCTGTCCAAATACATTAAATAGGAAAGCTGGTTTGATTTAAAAGCGTTTTACGCTAGTTTCGTATTTTCTCTGCGCCGAAAAAACTTGTTTGCAAGGAACTGAAGTAGCTACAATGCAAAAGCGTTTTAAAACAGGGCTTCGGAGCAAAGGTTTTTTTTATCGCTCCGCTCCGGTATTGTATTTCGCTCTGTTCTGCGCTCTTGCTCCACTCCCGCTCCCAAAAAAAAAAAATTTTATGTATTTATTTACATATCGGTCCCTAACCGCCAAAAAACATAGGCGACATTTTTTTTTAATTTTCTTTTTGATGCAGAAAATTAAAAAAAATTGCCAAGTTAATTAAATATTATGGAAATTTATTTAACACGTTTATTTTCAGTGGCAAAAAAATTATAATTTAAGTAAATTTATTAACTGAACATTTTTGTTTATTTTAATTGAGCTTGAGGAAGTTAATAATGAAAATTTTCGGGGAAAAACAACAGTAAAAATATTTCAAAATAAATAATTACAAGGCCAGAAAATAACAAAAACATAACATTGGAAATTTTTTCTTTAAGGTGCTAAGAAGCAAATGCATTATTTAGCTCTTTGCTCCAGCTAAAATCCTTTGCTCCGCTCCGGTCCGAAGTACTGTTTTAAAACGTATCGGTAAAAATGGGGATACACTTCATACATGCGTGCCAAAAATATTTAGATCGTAATCCAAAATGAGAAATTGTAGCACTGACAAATTTTGCTCAATAAGAAGACCGAACTAGTGAGCTAGTTGATTGCGATTAACTAGTTCTTTAGTTCATTTAGTTCAAAAACTACCCAATTCTAATAGCTAGACTAATAGTGGAACTCTGCGAACGGCTATGTTAAATTGTCGGCTCCGAATTATTTTTAATGAAAATGCAGTGAAAAATTTCCATGTTTTTTTTCTGACTAGCCGCCCTAATTCCACGCAAATGGCAAAACTCATCGCATAACAATTGATTTGACCACTGCGCCAAAAAGTATGCCGCAAAAACTTGACCTTGGGCGCTCAAATAATTACAATTTTCTATGTTATTGTTATGACTACCAACGAAAATGTTCAACGCATGACAATTTAGTTGACTACTGTGTCTAAAAGCACGAGCTCTTACAATGACAACGCTGTAGTCATTGGTCTCTAAAAAAAAAACGGTGCCCGTATTGAATATCTCATCTGCATTGTTATATTTCCCCTTAAACTCATAATTTCGCCTTGAATTTAAAGTTGTTTTTTCTCTCCCACTCCAAAACCATAAACTTAATAGCCACCTTTTGTTGGTAATCTGCGACGCATAATACGTCTAAAAGAGTGCTATAATCCAATTAAGAGCTTTTGTTTATTAAATTTACTAACAGCTTTTGTAGCGCGCGACAATCAGCGTTTTGTAGTCGTTGTTAGCCTGCCTCGCGGACACATGCAGTGAAGTAAATAATCTTAGAGCTCAACCCACTTACCTTCCTCCTACTGGGTAGGAGTATTGAGCGCTTGTTGTGGTAGGCGTTTGGAAGTGATAATGTGTAAACTAAAAACGACATTAAGGCACATAACAGCAGAGCAGTCGAGCTGAAACCATTCGCTCGTTATGCGGCTTGCGGCGTGAGCTAGGACAACTTTACAGTACTTGTTTAACCAGACAGCCTAATTCTAAGCTTTTACTACGAATTGAGTTTTTTTGCTTATAAAATTTCAACCTTATCTTTATTTTTATTTTTTTTTTCGTATATTTGTAGCATAGCTAATAAATAATTTCCAATTCAAAGCTTATTCCAATCTTACTCATAATTCCCACTTTAATTTCTACCCCCTTGATGCTTCACTTTATTTCATCTTTTTTTTAATTTTCCATTTACTCGTATGAACATTTTATTAATACTTCTTTAATCGGTCTTTAGCTTTTGTCCTACTTGTACAGATTTCATGGATATTTGTTCATTCCATTTGTTTTTCTAAGCCGATTTTGGTTAGTCTTTCTGGGAAAAAAATTGGTTTCTGTCACTTATATTTCATTTCCTATTAGTTTTTTTTTATAGTTTTAGAGCCAATTTCATGGAAGCAGTTTTAGTGAAAAATGATTTTGATCTTTTGAATTTTATAAGGAAATTGACAGAAAATAAGCAATCTTTTTCTATTTAAATTGCTGGTTAAACCGGCTGTTATTATTTTCATACAGTAATTATTAAAAAAAAAACTAAGAAATATCCACAGTATGTTGCCAGCATCCGTTTAATACTTTCAAATAATGCACTTATGTAGGTAACAAACATACGGACATGCATAAATATGTACAAATGCATATATATACATATATATTTTTACATACGTAAATGACAAATCCATACAAAGCATTCACAAATTTGGTTCGACAAGCCATTTGCACAAAAGCAGTTTTTAAGAAATTTAACTTTTTTTATTTATTTTACTTTTTTGGTTTTCTAATTTGGCAATTCATTTATTATTTTAGTTTATTGGGTTATCTGTTAATCGGCTTATTGAAAGGCTTAAAACTATCAATGAAATAGCTATAAATTTTTTATAAAATGAAGTAGAGATCAAATGCGAAATAGAATTACCTTTGACAAATAAATCTGCAAATATTTCTTCAATACAAAGCAAATGCAATTAGGATACGAGTGAGCGGAATCTTAAAACTAGTGAAATGTGTAAACACTGCCGAGCGGAGGGATGAGTAATGAGATTTTCTAAGGATATTAGCAAATTTCACGGGTTTTTTTTTATTGTCGCTCCCTTCTCTCACCAGAACAAAAAAGCTAAGCATTTTCCAGAAACAAGCATAATAAAAATAAATAATAAAGTATTTGAACAATATTAGCCTTAAAATGTTTACTTAGGCGAAAAACTACCGAAATTACTAATTTTTTCATTTTCACTCGAAAAAATCATTATTTTTTTTTTTTTACTAACTTTGTGAAGTTTTCAAATAGAATGTTAATATTACAGGTAGTAGACGTTGGCATCAAATACAACATATCTGTAAAGTTTCAAGACACTGCCACCAAATTTAAAAAATGGCAGCTTGCGAAATTCTGTCGCAGCCATTTCGTTATTTTTGAAATGCTAAGATTATTCTAGTTTTAATAATTTCAGATAATTCAAAATGTTAAAATTAAACTAAATATTTCTAGGGAATAAGAGTAGTGTGCCACCAAATGGAAAAAATTACTTTGAGTAGGAGATGATTATGTTTTGAAAAACTAACAATCCATTTTTACTATTTTTATTGACACACTCGAAATTGAATCTCGAATTGTTATATACATGAAGAAATTAATATATATGTGCCTAAGGAATACTTTGTAAAAATCTTCCACGCCAATATTTAGTTGATTTTAAATTATATGACGTTTTAAGTGTGAGTAAACGTGTTAGCTGACTGTGTATGGTGCTATGGGGCGTATACGTTACATACACAACTACGGGTATATGAGAACGGATTGTTATTTTTAATCCACTTCCAATAAAGGAGGAGGTTATCAGTTCGTCGGAATACAGGGGGTGCGGTCAAGCATTTCCAAAAACCGCATAAATTCAGATACTCCATGTAAAAAATTCTAAAAAACCGCTTAAAAAACAGTTAGACAATATTAGGAAAAAAAAAACAATTTATTTCGTCACTTCAACACTTATTATTCCACGTAAAACTGAACATTAATGAAACAAATAAAATTTTATCTGTATTTTAACCAAAAACAAAAAACAATACACAGAAAAAAAGTAATAAAATCTCTCAAAAAAGCCAAATCGCTGCAGCGAAAAAATTGTTTGAAAAACCGCATAAAAAGAGACCTAAGTGTATAAAATTTTTAAGTTTCTTTTAAATACAAATTCGCGCTGGAATATTGTTTTTAATGCATAAACGAAGATAATGCATTGTCTAAGATAACTGTGCCACTTATTTCCAACCAAAAACACGTTTTTGTCGAGAAATAAAACAACTCATGGGATTTGCTCGTACCTAACGTTTGTACGATTGGTAGTAATCAGCCTTACTGAATCCACCACCACAAGTCAAAACCTGTCAAATGTGGTGCTCACGTTCACTAGACACCTGCTTTCAGCGCTCTTTCAACGTCATGGCAAAACTTTATAGCAATGACTATTCTAATAAATAAGGCGTTCAAAAATATGCTACAAAAACTTTATTGTCTATAAAACTACAAACGCTTTTCAATTCAAAGCCTCGAAGTGTGAAGCATTTTTCGCCTTTTTGAATAAATTATACATTTTAAATAGAATTTCATTTAAAATCTTAAATTTTAAACTCCGTCCTTACTCACTTAAGTACTGTCAAGTTAATTACTGAAACATTTAATTTAAACTTTGGCAAACTCTTTAGCAGCTACTATTTACTTGAACTAAATTTATGTTGCACGTCTTCCAACTTGTGTTCGGTCATTAATTTTCATTTGTACGCCTGCCAAGTTTTGCGCCTACTAGCGCTTTAATAAGAGGGTGAGAGTGTTAGTGTCATGGAAAAAGTCATTCTACTCAAAAACTTTGCCGACAAAAAAAAAACCAATCGCACTACTTGAGTTGTGAGAAATTGTTGAATTCGATGCATTTGACTTTAAAACCTGTAGGCATTTTAAACAAAATGATGCAAGTTAGGTTTTGTATGAAAATTTTAAAGTAGCGGTATTTTAAAAGTACAACCTCGAATATCATCAATTCCTCTTAGAAGTCAAAAATATCTAAAATACGCTACGTTGAATTTCGATCACGGCAAATCTTTAAAAAAAAAAACAGATTGGCTTAGGCTAGGAAGCCGCGTTCGATATCATTCGTACTTCCAGTCAGAGGCAGACTTCGGATTACTAATGCACTCTATGAGTGCCAAGAGTAGGTACATCCTTCTAACCAAATTTAATCCATATTGTTAGCATGATGTCTATTGAAACATTTCCGATATTTTAAACTCTCCCAAATCATTTAAAAAGCGTGAGCCTAGCCATCTCATCGGCTACAGATTTCATTCCCTTCGATATATCTATGTGCAGCAACTCAGCAGAGAGAAGTTTTGGCTTGACTCAGTGAAGCCAGCGATGCCCTGTAACCTAACCAACGCTACTTTGGACTGCGTAGACAATTCAGAAGTAAAGCCCTCCCTCGACGTACGAAAACTACACTCTATAAACAAGGACTGAGAACAAAAACTATGATCGATACTAAATGTAGTTCTCGCAGTTTTTTTTCCAAGAACGCTTAAAAACCTTAACCGAAATGAGAACAAAATCTTTAAGACTATTTTACAACAACAGAAATGCAAACAAAACTGTCCAGAATGTTATATAAGAACAAAACCCTGTGAAATTTTCTCAAAGAGAACAAAATGCGAACAATACCATCGGGAACATTTCTGAGAGAACAAGAGTCTCCGGAATGTTCTGACAAAGTACAAATCGTGAAAAAAATTCTGAGGAACTTTCGCTATAAGAATCGTTTGGAAACTAAAGTCTCACGAACTTTCTGACAAAAACCGAAACGGGACGAAATCATCTTTGAACTACTCGCGAAGAATGGGGCGAGCACAAAATTTTTCTCATAGCTTTTCATTAATTGGAAATCTTTGTTCAAAAAAGGACTGAATGATAATTATGAAAGTTAAGTCAACGAAAGACTTTAGACGCGAACATTTCTTGCACCGAAGATGAAAAATTGTGCCATAAATGGACAGTTCACCCTAATGACAAAGGACCTCGAGGTTGAAATGATCCACCTTTCCTTTCCTTTAGAATTAACAGGCATTGTTCTTAATGAAACGATTCTGCATCCCAACACGCAGACGTCCCTCTTATTCTTAACGTCGAGTTATCAAAACTTTTCTTCTCAGTTTGTTCTGAACGTTCCCCAGAATTTCGTTCTTTTTAAAACTTCTTTAAAACGTTGTCGATACTTTTGTTCTCATTGAAAATGTTCCCGACAGTTTCGTTTTCATTCTGTTCTTCTTAAGAACATTCTCGAGAGTTTTGTTCGCATTTGATCTTTTCGGAAACGTTTCCGAACCTTTTGTTCTCATTTTGTTCCCGTTCTAACTGCTCCCAATACTATTGTTCCCATTTGTTTTTTTTGCGGGAACTTTCTTGACATTACATTTTGTTTTCATGCAGAACTAAACCAAAACCGGAACGCGTTCTCGGTTCCTGTATACAAGCCACTCATCATGCCCGTGCTGGTATTTGGCGCAAAAGCAGAAGGCTCTTCCAGAGAAAATTTTTTAGAAAATTTACAGGCCTTTACGCCGACGGCGATGGCGAGTACCGCAGACGACGAAGGGATGAGCTCTATGAGCTTCACAACAACATAGACATGGTGCAGCGAATTGAAATACAACGGCACCGCTGGCTTGGCCATGTCGTTCGTATGGACATCGACGCTCCAGCTCTGAAAGTATTCAGCTCGTAACCCACTGACATTGGCATTTCCAATTGGCCTTAGTTGGCACAGAAGAGAAACGACTGGCGTCGGGAAAAATTTCTTAGGCGGTTACAGCGCCAAATAAGCAGAATACGAAGAGGCTGTTGTAACTCTAAGCTAGTTTAGAGGCTGCATCTCTTAGTGCTGACAAGGTGACAGGTGGAAATACCTACAATCTTGCACGTAACGGACCTCAGTTATCATCAAGTTGAACAACAATTATTTGTTTTGACCAAATGCCGTTTTCACAGGACACTGGTCCTTGAGCACTCATGGCCAAGGTTACCCGAAATTGTGGAATTTCTGAAACATGCCTCTTTTTTGCTTTAAATTTTTGTTAAGCTCGCTAGTTGCCTTTCATTGCCCAGATTCATCCGTTTCGGAATGAAAATTTATCTGGACATTTCCTTCAGCAAAACTGCAAAATTATACCTTGATTTTTGAGCCCGATTGAAAAAGTACATAAAGCTGCCTGAGCATACATAAATACTAATTTAATCAGCAAAAATCGTACAAGAAGAATCCAAGTTCAGCAAATAAAACGGAGCTATATTTGTTGACCACATCAACAAAGATTCCACACAATTTCAAAACCACTACAATTGAAGAAGTTGCACTCAACATACGCCACAACAATGTGCAATACAACTTGGCAATTCCTCACGCCAACCGCCAACACAATCCAATCAAAATCAATTGCCCTGGCCATAGTCACGGTAGTTGACGACTACCAACATCGTCGCCACTTTCAAAGCGGTTGTTTAAAGCAGAGCAATCACGCTTTTGTTGATATTTGTTGAAGGCCTATCGACTGTTGTTGTTGTTGTTAGCGGTGTTTTTGCCACTATTTCTATGCGCTTACACGCAAGTGATGGACTATGTTGTTTATTGTTGCAAGTACTAGTGCAACAACAACAACACTGTTGCTAAATACAATATTTGCTTCAGTTGGAAAATTTCGTGTTGTGGCTTTTTTCTGCTCTATTTGCTTGTTTGCTCTTTTCCATTTCCATTCCAGTGTTTTTTACTTGTACGTCTCTTTTTGTTCCACGAATTTCCTCCTTTACTTTGTTGTTACAATACTTCGGTCATTGCACAGTTCGAGCGTTTTTTTTTTGTACGAAATCAGCTGGCACTTGGCTAATGGATTCGTTTGTTTTCATTGGCATCAAATTGGCGGCGTTAATGGTTTGTACAATCACAAACAACAACAAAACAAACAATAGCGCAAGAAAACATCTTATTTGCCCAATACCAGCACTTCTCGGATGTGATTTATTGAATAAATATTTATGCATTTGAGTTCGTTTTCACTTTCACTTAATGAGTTTTTAAAGAAAAAAAGTATTGTCGATATTCTTTGTTTTTGTTTTTAAGAACTTAGTGTATTTTTATCTAGAAGTTCTGAAATTTTACAACTTCCTTCAAGAAGATGAGCTGTCATGAATGAGTGAATGACGGGTTGAGCAGCTTGTAAAACCAAAAATAGATACTAGCGCGTGCAAGAAACAAGGCGCGACTATGTGGATGGCAATATATGTAGTCATTTGCAGCCTGAGTTTCTAGCCATATGTACAAATGTGGAGTGGAATCTGTGGAAACTGCGCAGCATATGAGTTCTTTATAATGAGCAGGAAACTACACAGATTTATCCCTTCGCGTATGTAGATCATTCGTTCCTCTATGGTCATGCAAACTGCGACTTAGATCGTTCGAAGTTGCCGAGCTGATTTGGCCAAGTATCAATAAGAAAGCATGTAATGCTCTTGTTTTTGTTGTTGTAGCGGCCATTAGCCTTCCCTAGGTCGGCTTTCCCCTCAACCGTCGTCGTCAAGCTCAAATAACGGGAGACCCAGGCAGTGTGCAACTCCGACTGGGTTAGTCCATAGGGACAGGGGTGTTAGTTGAGTGGGATGGCGAAGAGGTGTCGCGAGTCGTGAAGTGACTCTCTGCATGCCGCGCACTCGTTATCATATCTGCATTTATCTTGCTCACCTAAGAATTCAGTCAGCTGCACTAGCTAGTGCGAAGTCGGGCTATGGTGGTGCGTGTCTCCCAAGGCAGTTCTGTCTCGTCCACGTTAGGTGGCTATGTTTCCAAAATGGCATTGACAGGTCGGCAGCCGGTGTAAGTCGATACCGACTCCCTGTGCATGCCGTTTATGGCCTGTCGGTATGCTGTCGCGTCCAGTGGATTACGTGCCTAAGCCAAGGCTAGAGGCAGATGTCTGTTCCGATGCCAGCGACTGTGACACCCTTTCAGGAATTGCTTTCAGAGCATCGTGTTGTGCTTCTTCACTGAGAGAATTTGAGCCTCGTCGTCAAGGTGGTGCAGTGTGGCGACATCAGAAATCATTCAGTTGTGGTTCGGGGTGCCGTATGGCATGTCTGCAGCATCGTCCACTGCGTCCGGCGACCATTCGTGCACTACATAGTTTAAAACCGGCCGGTCAATTGCCTTGTATGTTGCCAGCAAAGTTTCTTTGTCCATGCCTCAGGTGCTGAGGGCTAGCGACTTGAGGACCTACTGCGGCTTTGTACTCTTTTGACAATTACGGTTGTATGCTCTGAGAAGAAGATCAGACTGACGAAGGTAACTCAGAGGATTGCCGAGGATTTCGTGAAGAGAGGGTTAGGCTCCTTACAGTGAAGAAGCGAGAAAGTTCGGAGGGGTAACCATTTATCTTCGAGCACAAATCATCAATTCCATTACCGGGCACCATTATCAAGCATTCGTCAGTAAAGGAGACAATGGAGACTCCTTCTGCTGGTTGAGTGAGCCTCGATATGTAATAAATAAATAGCAGCGGTGACAGGACACCACCTTGTGGAACACCCTGTTTAATTTTCCTCGGTTTGCTGGCTTTGTCTCTGAAAGTTACTGACGAATGTGGGCTACTCAGATAATCCTCCAATTACCCTTTGAGTTCATGTAGGAGAGAGGAAGCCTTAATATCTTCAACGCTACTAGGACTGTCTCGCACAAGGGCGGTTTCGGTTCAGCCCACGAACTATCTGGAGATGTGCTGTGCACTTCATGGAACCCATGCTGACGCCGGGGTCAGGTGGTACGTGTAGTGTAAGTGTCTTCACTACCGGGTAATGGAAGGTTATAGCGCCGGTTTCCCGGGTTTAGGCGGTGGGAACACTCTCCCCGTTTTCCAGATATCTGGAACGATGAGAGTGGCCTTGGATAAATTTAGGACCTAGGTGAGAGAGGGTCTACTCCCGCAGGACCCAATTTTTTTTTTTTGAGGCTTTCCCGAGGGATACTTTAACCTCACCGCTGGTGAAAGCAAGAGGCGCAGTGGGTGTTGCTGATTTGTGCAGTCTTCTGGTCACTCCACGTTCGGCTTTGTCCACCGGATGATGCAGCGTGAACTTTCGGGTAAAATAGCTCGCGCACCTTTACGGGTGCAACCAAGCTCGACCACCGAAAGAGATCTCCACTTTGTCGTCTTAAACCAGAGTCTTAAAAGTCTTCTGAAGTTCTTCCCACTTCTTCCGCTTGTGTACGTTCACAAGTTACCGAAGTTCCGTGCTGGGATCCCTAATAGAGGGATTTTCGGGACCGGCCTAACGAAGGTTGTCAGGCCATCGGCTAGGACAGCTGGAAGTCCGAACTAAGAAGACTGCAGCAGAAGTGACAACCCTAAGGGACTTACATTCACCGACATGAACGTCGGTTGGTGTGGGATGGGCAGAGAAGTTGCTTACAGTAACTTCCGCGAAGCCGTTCCCATCATTGTTGGTAAATTGATGTAGGTTCGATGTTCCGCGGAAGCAAAGTTAGCAGTTTTATCGATCGAGTTGACTATGGGCAGATGGTCGGATGCAATCGTTAGCGGAGGTCGCCACGTTATGTTGTTTATCAAACCAGCTCACCTATTTCAGGGTGATATCGTGCCGGGCAGCTAATATATAAACGTTACATATTTCGAGCTCGGCTATCACCCAAACGTAAAGAAATAGTGAACTCTGGTGTGCCGTGGAGACTCTGGCGTGCCGTGGAGGCGGTCCGTTTTATACCACATGGGGTCACGAATGACGTTAGTTCTTAAATCCGAGCAGGTACCGAGGTGGCTCCACCCGTTGCAAGTGTTTCACCTGGCTGAGGTGCAGTTTGGGTTTAGACGTGTCTGGCATACGCAGCAGGTTGGTAGTTTCTGGCCCAACTCTATGCCAGCCCTGGTCAGAAAAAATCGGATCAGATGTTGCCCCACGGACAAACAACGTTTGAGAGATTTCGCCGACCTAAACAGGGTTAAATCGCCGAAACAACATTCCTTGGTCGGGTGTAAGTGCTTGTCCTCCTTCGAAAAATAGTTTTGCTCAGAGTTAGGTTATCAAAATTCGTATGGCAATGCACGAAAAATCCCGAACGTTCTGGACCTGCAAATTAGCTGATTGTACCCGAGAAAGGCCCAGGCAGCCTGTCGACTAACAAGATAATGACCAAATTACTATCTCCAGACGCCGTCTTGACACCGCTGAAGCAACAGCAAATTTCGAAGCCTTATAAAAAAACAATATTTTACGGCATCGAGTAATTTTTTTTTTTAATTATTAAGAGTATTTGCTCCAGTTGAAGTATAAAAGTTGAAAAAAGTGTTACGCAAAATTTTTTGTTAAATCGAATACTATTGCCGCACACTTACTCACATCAATTGCATCACAAATTAACAATGTGTTACGACAAGTGCATAATAATTTACATTGCAATTTTGCTGCTGACATCAACAACCATCATTTTTTGTCACCCCATTCGCACTCTAGTTGTACAACTACAAATATTCCCATCAGTTTCGTTATCACTCAGCTATTTGCGGTTTGTGTGCACTTCCGATGCACATGCAACACGCCACATATTGTTGCATAGCATTTATTGATTTTGCTGATGCAATGTTGCATTTAATTAGCCGTTTGGTAGACGGCCTTTCACCACCCCTCTTCTGAAGGCAATCACGTGCAATAGAATTTGTTTATGTATGTTTGTATGTATATGCCACTTACCAAACACTATGCCACACAGCAAAACACATGGCCACAACGTGCAACAGCAACGCAATGATTTCTTTTCATTTCATTTTATGCAAAACGTACGAATTGCAATAGCAGTAAAAATATTTTTGCAATAGCCTGCAATGCTATTGACCGTAACCGTTATACGGCATTTTGTTTTTGCGGTTGTTGTTGTTATTGCTTTGATGACATTGTATTGTTTTTACTGTTGTTCGGTTAGCGCTTGATTGGCACTTATGTACATGTCGGCTCTCAACATCGGAAGCGCATCCTGCCACTGCCGCTTGCCTCGTGCGAGTGTTTGTTGTTGTTGCGCGCAGCATTTGTCGTGACTGCGGTTGCATGGTGCAGCAGCAACAACAATAGCTATTACCCGCAAAAAGCGCGTCGTAATAGGATTTTCGTTTGCCATTTAATGCCCCAATATTCAAACAAAGTGGTAACTTAATGTGACACCAGTACCGCAATGCAACATTTCTAATGTTTCTTTTTCGAATCTTCGCAATTTTGGTATTTCTCGGAAATGTCGCTGAAATTTTGTGCTAGAATTTAGTACCGTTGAAATGTTCAAATTGTAACAAATTGAATGTATTCGAGCGGCAATTCAAAGCAATTTGTGTTTAGTATGGAAGGCAATATTGTCGAGGGAAAATTGTATGTATGTATTGCAACAGCAACAACTACAGCAACTGCCAATATATACTAGTACGCCAATCTGCATGTTATACTAACTTAGATATAACTTTAAACAGACATAAATGTAGCAACAACAAAGCCATTTCTTGGTATGGCAATCATATAAATTGCATTTAACGCAAATAGTGGTAACAAATTTTGGAGATTCACATGTTCATATCCTTAAGTCAGGAATGGACAGTTCGTGAACTTAGATTGCTATTTTCGTCTTCGGAATTACATGTAAATTATGTATTTGTATTGAAATTGCTAGCTAAACTTAGGCTTTGCCTGCAGATTAACGTTGAAATTCATTCGAGAATTTGTCTCTTGACGAGATTTTCAATTTTAACAAAACAGAATGTGGGTTGAAGATTCGAGGGGATCAGATTAAAAGTTCAATGTAAAAAGGCAAAAAACATTTTAGCAAGCTATAGCTATATGACGATTTTTAAAAAATATTCATTGAAATTTTAAACTTTTTGATCAGATTTTTTAGAATGCAACGCGAACTCTTAGCCACTTGAAACTTGCACTTTATTATACCAAAATTTAATCATCTACAAAACTGCATACCCAAAATCTTTATAAATAAAAAAAAATATAATTTTCTTGACATTTGTTTATAACATTTAAATTTTTTTTTGATTGTTTTCGTTTAGGGAGAACCCTACAATTGTTTTCAGCTAGTTTTTATTATGTAACAGAATTGCGTCTCTTCAAAAATGCTACTTTTTCTGAACTTTGCGCTTAAAAAAATTAATACAAAGAAACCAAAATTCAAAAATTGGGCTTAACATTTTCCATCGCTAATTTTGATCGCCAAAAAAAAAATGTTGTAATTTACAGTGTGCATTAGGGCTATGCATTTCTTGGCTCCAATTTACTGAAAACATAAACCACTTTCAACCACATAATATGCACTAGGAACATTTGTGCATAAAATATAAAATAATATAAACATACATCTTTTTGGCTGTTTTTATGCATACAATTTTCGTAATGTCCTTGGCTAAAAGTTTCTATCATTTCATATCCCCAATTTTGATTCTCGTAATAACTACAAACAACCGCACCCGTCTAGGGAGTCACAACCTCCAAATTTTGTTCAATTTCTTTAAATTTACTTACAATACACGAAATTCAATTTAACAGCATTCAAACCAAGTTATTTACCTAATATGCAAGACCGAAAGCTAAGAACTTCCCTTTTGTGGTATCCCTATGTGTGCAAATGCGCTTGACACCATCGCACGGTCGCGTAGCAACACTTTAAAGTTCAAGCATGGAAGTACTACCAAAAGCAAGCTAAGATGCCACCCAAGTGGCAGCAAGCTCCGCAATGTGCCACCTAAACACACTTGGCAAGGAAAATACTTACTTGAGAATATGTGGAAATTCACAGAAAGCACATAGCACATACTATTTATGTATACGAAGGAAAGTGTTGAGGGCAAATAGAAATATATGTGTGTGTGTGTGTTTACGAACATTTAGCAGTGCATTGTGAATTATTTGCATTTTGGCTATTCACGCTAATAGTGATTGAGTGCCAAATAAGTGCGTTTACAGCAAGAGTGATGTAATAGTAGATGTATGTATGTATGTATGTATAAGGAAAATGTCTGTAAAAACTTGGAGTGTTTCTACGCTACAAAGAACTAGTTATAGAGTTACTACTTACCACTAGAAAAGAAAAGAAAAGAAAAGAAAAGAAAAGAAAAAATTTTATAACCAGTTTATACCACTAGAAAAGAAAAGAAAAGAAAAGAAAAGAAAAGAAAAGAAAAGAAAAG
>NW_023458559.1:31886470-31891577 GCF_013731165.1 Rhagoletis pomonella
AAAAGAAAAGAAAAGAAAAGAAAAGAAAAGAAAAGAAAAGAAAAGAAGAGAAAATAAAATTAAAACTAATTAAAATAAAAAAAAAAACAAAGAAAAAGTCTATATTCGGGTGGAGACGAACATTAAATACCCGGCGCAGGTATTAAATATAGTTTTTTACCTTCGATAATATGTCCAGTTATACTTCATGAGATAAACTTATATAATTAGATGTGAGCGGTATCACACCCACTTTCAAAAATTCTATAACAATGTTACTTCTTTACAAGGGAATGTTGTTAGCTTAGACATCTGAAACTCTCCTGACAACCTCTCAAAAAATTCGTGATGTCCATTAACCGGACACCCGTGGCAGAGTCTAATTATTTATTGTGTTTTCAAAAATCTCTGAAACCAAGGAAGCCAGATGAAATTAAAGCATAGCCATTTCGGCATATTCGACTTGAAAAGTCAGAAAAATCCAAGTCAGTCAGTAATTGGATAAAATTTAACTCATTTATTCATGTAAGGCTAAGTTATTTTTACCAGTAGGATGTATTATTGTATATGTGAGTGTATGTAATTGTATGTAATTGTAATACTTATACAACTGGAATTATATGTATGTGTATACAACTTTCTCAGTATTTACTTACGAGTACCATTTCAGCACTAAATTCCACACTCAGCTAGTAAATGCGTTTGGTTGATATGATACGAAAATGCGTGTCACTGGCTCCGACATCGGCGTCATTGGCCCACACACACACACATACACACACCTTTGTTTATATAAAATATGCATTCACGTATAATATATAAACATACTTACTATGTGGGTATATGTATGTAAGTAAGTGAAAACGCACGCATGGAAATGTGTGTGTCTAAAATACAAGCACAAGTTTATCGAACTGCTAACGACCACCACAAATAAATAAAGCTTTGAGCAAACAAACAGGTTTTTTGGAAATTTAATCTTTCAACAACGAGGCAGGGCCGCACCAACACCAGCAGCTAAACACATACATATGTATGTAGGTTTGTGCGCCCCTGAAGGATTGAGGTTAATTCAACTGCTTTGACTTTAGCATTCGCTCTTTGCATGCATCATTGCTGCTGGGTGCTTTTAGGCGCCCCAACCATTCAACTAAATGAGGTTAGGCAAGCAATGAATTAGCAAATAAATCAAAGTGCAATGAATTTGCAAATAAATTTCTCAAGCCAAAATCCACTACACGCGGTGCCTTCTGTGCAACATGCTTACACTCAAAATCGTTTTAAAAGCATTAAGAATTATGTGAATCACCTAAAAGTATGCATCGATGGATTAAAACTCCCCAAAGGCAAGCTAAAATTCGACTTAAATGCTTTGCAAAGCAATGCGTGCAATCAGTTTTCATAGAAAATACAGCGAGTATAGTAATATTTCCTTTATGAATCTATTTTAAATATATGTGTATATTTCCAGCAATCGATATGTTTGTCGGTGTCAGGGGTTTTCCACGTACTACATATATATAGGCGCACATAGTAACTAGCGGTTGTAAATGTAGTTATGTTTAGGTCGCTGTATTTTAATTAAGTAAATGAATTGCTTTGCCGGGAGCATGCCTGCGTGCGGGATGCAGCAAATGATTTTCAACGTTCACAAAAACGTCAGGAAATTTTTAAAGCGAATAGGCAGTGATGTGCATATGTATGTATGTTTTTATTGTGGTAAAAATATATTTACATACTATGTGCAAGTTGTTACATACATACTTTTTATGACTTATACAAGTATCTACATATATGCATTTGAACGCCTGCCATCATGCATTCACACACAAATACATGTAGTCTGCTTTCGGGCACATTTACTCACATATGGATGTACCCTGCAGAAAAAAACTAAAAATAAATAAAAAAATAACCCACTTGTAGTTAACTTTTTTGTGGGATTTCTATAAAATATATAACTTGTAATTAGGTACAAAAAGCTAACTTGAAACTAGTTCAAATGTAATGCAGGAGTAATACAGATGCAATCGGGAAATTGTTTCCTTAAGCAAATTTCGATTTGAATGCACTTTCTTGCAGCACTTCACTAATCCTTTTTCGAATTGAGGACAAATAAAAAGAAGATCGAAATTTTATTTTACCATTATGAAGTTATGTCTGTCGGAGTACGAATATGAGACCACCTACAGCAGAATATGTAAACAAATATGAAATATCATTAAATAAAGTAAATAAATAAAAAAGTAAAAAAAAAATTGTTTTTCTTATTGATTCGGAATGTCCAAAGTAGTTACTTACAAGTTAGTTGACACTAAATGCAGATGTAACCACCCTTCACTATTTCTCCACAGAAATAGAGTTAGCTTTCCTCAAAGAAAATATACAGGTAATAGTGACCTTTAGTTCCTTCCTAATCAACTTAAAGTTAACTTATGGTTCGATACAATTCCCGCAGGGTATGTATGTATATTCATTCATTTCCCACAAATTGAGAGATTTTCATTTACGCAAATATAAAAGAATATGAAAAACCTACGTGAGAGTAAATATTTGTACAAATAAAGCATAGCCATAAATTAATTGGATTTTTCAACTGAACTGAACGTGCAATTCATTTTAGTATCATTTAGCTTTGTCTTTCCTTTTCGCACTGAATTTTGTTATCTCGCTGCTGAGTTGTTTGTTATTTATAAAAACACAACTAAATAAATTATGCAAATTGGAGAGGCACTTGCTGGCATAGAGCCGTAGAATCATACAATATTTGTCTAAGTACTACATAGCGTACACTTACATACCTACTCATTCAAAAAAATTATATATTTTTGGGTAACGTGCAAAGCTCTTAAATTAAAGTACAAGTGGCTTATACTTGCATTTTATTGAAATTTATTAGAAAAGTGCGTTGCGTGAATTTTGAAATGATCCTAAATGATTAAATGGTCAAAGTATCATTTATTTGTAGCATACTTTTTAATGTCCAGCTTAATGTATTTGCTTCATGTTGGCAACGGAAAAGTTGAGAGTAAAAAAATTACATACATTTTTGGTAAACTGGCGAATTAAGAACTGAAGATAAATTTATAGTCAGTCAAATCCGGGCAAAAATTTTTGATTACTTAAAAAGTGGAAATACATGTTGGCTCATTTTTAAGCGATGATAAAATTTTTGGAATAAAAAAATTTTTGTTCATTAGAAATATAGACAAACTTTTAAGGGTATTTAAATAGGGCATAAGCTTTTGGTAACTTAATTTTGCTTAATTAAAAAGTGTTGATATATCGATTCTTATTTATAAGTAGGACATAAATTTTTTAACATTAAACATTTTAAATAAAAACATGTTTGAAAGCTGCGTATACATTTTTGATAATTTAAAACTGCGCACAAATTTTGGATTATTTTAAAAAAATGCAAAAAATTTTGGGTCATCTAAAAAAAAGACATATATATATATATATACTAGCAGACCCGGCGAACTTCGTCCCGCCCAAAATTTGATTTTTAATTTAAACATTTTGGTACAACAGTTTCTCCAACAATCCACATTTACGATTTGTACTGCACATTCATCGGCTAAGACTATCGTTTGGTGGTCGTTTGCCGCCTTAAATAACCGAACGAAAGTGTTATGTCCATGAGAAGTTCCCTGGTGGCCACAATGAGCCGGATCTATAGTAAATGTGCCCTAGATACTTTATCTTATAGTTAGTGGCAATTTCAATATCAATGCGTATCCTTGTTCAACAGAAATATAATATACATACATAAACTGAGATGAAATACCTTAAAAGCCAGTTTCGCGAAAGTAATTTAAGTGAAAAATTATGTTTTTCTGTCAGGTTCTATATTAAATCCAATTAAAAAAATAAATTTTCATTAAATTGCTTTCATGAAACTGGCTTTTAAGGTATTTCGACAGGTGGTGATTTGAGATTTACCACTGCACAACTCAACCCTGGTTTCTTCGAATGAGGCTCTAACGCATAATAATATTGGCAAATTACATCCATTGGGTCAATCGTAACACAGGAGAGTTCGATATACTCAATAGTTCAACGGGTCGATTTAGTCTGACATTTACGGCACCTCTTCTCACTTTTTAGATTTTTAGTCATAACTCGACCTCAGCACCACCTACCAGCTCTTTTTTGCAATTGGACTGCCTTTACCGTTTCTAATACATGTTTTGAATATTCGCCAAATCGGATCATAAAAAAATTTTTAGTACTAACTCAACTCCAGCGCCAACTGGCGGATTACTTTTCCACGCCCCCTTTTTAAAGAGCCGATTTTTCTCAATGAGCATGTGATTAATTTCATATATCTCCACACGAAGTGTTCCAGTACTGTACCACGAACACTTCCAGAGATATGCAGTATGAAATTCGGCTTGTATGGTAGGTGCCCTTTTCCAATAGCTCCATATTTTCTACATGACTATGCGATTAATTTCATATATCACCACACCAAGTTCCAGTACTCTACCAAGAACAATTATAGAGATATGCAATAAGAAAAATTCCAGAGCATTTCCAGAGGTACTTATTAAAATTCGGTTTGTATGGGAGGTGCCACGCCCCCTTTTCAAATAGTCCGAATTTTTCTCCATGAGTATGCGATTGATTTCATATATCTCCATACCATGTTCTAGTACTCTACCTTGAACACTTTCAGAGATATGCAGTATGAAAAATTCGGTTGTATGGGACGTGCCACGCCTCCTTTTCCAAAAACCACAATTTTTTTCCATGAACATGCAATTGATTTCATATATCTCCATACCATGTTCGAGTACTCTACCATCAACACTTCCAGAGATATGCAGTATGAAAAATTCGGTTTGTATGGAAGGTGCCACCCCCTATTCCAATAAATACAATTTTTCTCCATGAGTATGCGATTGGTTTGATATATCTCCATACCAGTTTAGAGTACTCTACCATGAACACTTCCAGAGATATGCAGTATGAAAAATTCGGTTTCTATGGGAGGTGCCACGCCCCCTTTTCCAATAACCACAATTTTTCTCCATGAGTATGCCATTGGTTTGATATATCTGCATACCAAGTCAGAGTACTCTACCATGAACACTTCCAGAGATATGCGGTATGAAAAATTCGG
>NW_023458559.1:31891587-31893039 GCF_013731165.1 Rhagoletis pomonella
TGATATATCTCCATACCAAGTTAGAGTACTCTACCATGAACACTTCCAGAGATATGCAGTATAAAAAAATCGGTTTGTATGGGAGGTGCCACGCCCCCTTTTCCAATAATCACAATTTTTCTACATGAATATGCGATTGGTTTGATATATCTCCATACCAAGTTAGAGTACTCTACCATGAACAATTCCATAGATATGCAGTATGAAATATTCGGTTTGTATGGGAGGTGCCACGCCCCCTGCACCTAGCGGTGTGAAATATATTTTACATCCGATTCTCATACCTACCAAATATACACAAAATATTTCATAAAGATCGGTCCAGCCGTTTCGGAGGAGTTCGACCACTAACACCGTGACACGAGATTTTTATATATTAGATATTCTAAATTTTATAACAATCTTTTGAACATTTGAAAGCTGGATATATTTTTTTTGCGACTTCAAAGTAAACATACATTTCTCGTCATTCTGGCCATTAAATTTCGTTTACTTAAAAAGTGTGCTCATTTATAAGCAAGACGTAAATTTTTTATCATAAAATCAATTTAAATATAATTTTGAACATTTAAAAGGTGGACATAATTTTTTGACGACTTAAAACTAGACATGCATTTTTTTCCATTTAAAACTGGCCAAAAATATTTGCTTAGTTAAAAACTGGAAAGAAATTTTTAGTCTGTTCTAAGAAAGACAACATTATTGGTTATAAACATTTTTTAATAAATTTTTGACTATTTGAAACTCTGGTGCCTTAAAACAGCGCATACATTTTTCGTCATTTAATTCTGGCGACAAAATTTTGCTTACTTAGAAAGTGCACATACATACATAAATTTTTGCGCGTTTACAAGCAAAACATACATTTTTTTTCATAAAAACAATTTTTATCAACTTTTGAACATATGAAAGGTGGACATAATTTTTTGGCAAATTTAAACTAAACATAAACAGTTTCCCCATTTAAAACTGGGTAATAATTTTTGATTAGCTAAAACCTGGATGGAAATTTTTGGTCTTTTATAAATAAACTAGCAGACCCGGCGAACTTCGTCCCGCCCAAAATTAATTTTTTGTATTGAAACATTTTGGTACAACATTTTCACCAACAGTTCACGTCCATGATTTTCAGTGACGCGTTTATCTTCTAATATTACGGTTTCGTGGTTGTCGGAAGGCATATTTCCATTACCATCTTAAATAACCTAGCAAAATTATATATGCATACAAAGATACGTAATAGCTTCAGTACCGTTTGAAAGGCGCCGTACCCCCCTTATAAAATAGACGCAATTTTTTCTAAAAGTATGGGAGTGATTTCTCATATTTCCATACCATGTTCAAGTACTCTACCATGAACACTTCCAGAGATATGCAGTGTGAAATATTCGGTTTGCATGGGAGTTGCCACGCCCCTTTTTCCAATAAGCCAAATTTTTCTTCATGACTATG